>NC_134756.1:7878787-8181818 GCF_050436995.1 Anticarsia gemmatalis | reverse complement strand
GTTTTAAATGCTTTCAAAAATATTTTTACTGCTGCATTTAATACACGTTTCTTCATCATTTTTTTTCAAATTGCGTTAAAAATTATACAAGGATCGTTAAACTGAAATGTGATTTTTTACTGCAAGCAACGAGTGCTTTTCCTTTTAAATAATGATCTCTATCAGTGATGAAATTGACCTATCTCATTTTATTCCAAATTACTTATTAAGTGGTCGTTTCATAAAAAAGTCATTGACATTCATGAGCCTATAAAAACGTTAATTGTTACGTTTCATGGTCAAAATTCAACAAAAAATAAAGCCTAAGGACGCCTAAATTAAGGATCTAGATTACATTGAAATTAATAGAGTGTGTCATTATAACGATTTTTAAGAGACTTTTAAGTCTCATTAATTAGGTATATTTTTCCCAACTATATTATCTACTCGCTAGGATATTGATTGTAAAATATGTAAATCTTTTTGGTTTCTGTTGGCAGATGTCTATAAATACTTTACAGTTTGTTAGCCGCAAGAAATTCTTAAGTAGAAAAACAAGGAAGTGACATTAATAAAGCTAATTTCAATCCACGTAAAAGCATCAAATCTCTTCTCATGAATAGCTGTATTATGCAGTTCATATTTCAAAGATACATTTTACTCAGAACAAAGTACACCGTAACAAACGAGCTTTAATAAAAAAATATGAATACAAGCTCGCCTTCAAATTTCAATACGGAGAGTGCCTTTCTTCGTAATCCGGGTACAGGGTTTTGACGAGAATTTCATACGTTATAGCTAGCTACATGTATCCACCTGCAAGTTTCACAAACTTTTTCAATATAGTATTACATTAACTTTCTTTTAACGGACACATGGGAACTTTTGCTGTATGTTGAGGCAAATAATTGTTTCTTGAAACAAACGGCGCAGAATTTATTACTTGATGACTAAAAGGTGTCAATAAATATCTTTTTAATTTTTCATTGTCAGTAATATATTAATCAATACATTGCAAACAATCTGACGAAAATAAAACAGCGAGTGTGCCATAACATATTTAAACCACAGTCGGTGAACGGTCGCCTATATTTGGCATCAACAAACGAATTTGTCGTCACTTGTTATTGAACTGAATATTTAGTTTGAAAACAGCAATCAACGTAAAATATTCTGTACTTATCCGCAACGGAAAACAAACATTCATATATCGTGTTTCATATCCCGCGGCGATAGCATTAGCCGTGTGTCAACAAACAAAATTTCAATTAATACGACATTTGTGTGATGCTAAATCATTATTTGCACATAGAAGTAATAACTGTTTGAAACTAATATAGAATGGTTGTCCGGAACTAGTGGAGGGTCAATCCGATATAATATTGTGTATTGGTTGTTTGTTTGGACACAATGCGAGGGTGTGCGGTGTCCAGTCACCATTAATATTTCGCGGAGGTACGGGGCGTCTGATATGAACTGACGGTGGCGCGGTCTACTCCATATTTAATGTTTTAAGTGCTTTTTCGTGTAGGTACTTACTAAGCCGCTCGCCAAATTGGAGGGTCTATTTTAAAGGTGGTTCACTTTGTAACTGCCTGTTATAACGGTGAAGCAGTTTGTTTAATTGTTACGTTAGTGAGACGATTTGAGCTTTAAGCGGTCTCTTTGGTTATCTTAGTAGTTTTCGTTTTTCTTTTGAGATATTTATAATTATCGCGTTACATGAAGAAGTTCCGCATTGCTCAATTTAAGTTCTCGTTTTAATTGTTATTCATTGTTGACTTTATTATAAACACAATAAACTTGATATTTTCTGCCATGAAAGAAAAATACGGACAAGGAAATCCGGGACTTGTACAGAGAACTATTTTTGTGAGGTTGATATTTTGTTGCTTTCGGCATTTGTGCCCGCGGAATCACCGCGGGCACAAATGCCGAAAGCAACAAGCAACAAGCAACAAGCAGCAAATAACGACAAGAAAACAATCGTGTCAGAAATTGTATCGCGTCTTAGCGTAAGTCTTTTTTCTTCCTGTAATATGTTTAAAATATAGCTTTCATGCCTCATCTTAAAATGCAATGACTGTAAAATTATTGCAATAATTTTACAGTCATTGCATTTGTTTAAAACGTTATGTCGAAGCCATCAGAAACCCGTTTCCTAAAACGAATTATCATCTGACTTTTATCTACTGAATAAAATGTTATCTTATCTTGTCAAATTCACGGAATATTATTTTAAAAATGTTATGAAAATAAGTCTAAAGTGCTATTAATTTACCGAGTCGCCTGACACGGTCAGCGAGAAAATTAGAAAATCTTACCTTATAATTTTTTGCCCTCTTGGTGAACGAACTGGCGTGGACCTGCCTTTTACATTTTTATTTAGGAATTTTATACCTAAAGTAAATAGTGCTACTGGTGGTAATAGATTGCAGTAATTATATGTAAAGCAGAATCGGTTGCAATAGAGATTGGTAAAATGTTATGTTGGAGGGGTACCAGCGACAAAACTTTAATAAATGATAAACTTAATATAATTTTATGCACCTAAACATAGCATGAATCTCTTCTCGTTCGAAAAGTTATAGGAAGTCACTATCATAATTTATTTAGCGTAAGCCTATTAGTTCTGTATAGAAAGTACATAACATAAAATAACAAGCAGTACCTACAAATAAATACGTTTACATAACAAACGATATTTTGCGAAGAAAAACAATAAAGCAATCAATTAAAGGAGATAAACTCAGTCATTAGAGATAAAATGTTGAAGGTTTTGTAAACAACGGTATCCTTAGGGAGTGGGGGAATCACGCGGAGACCGTACGTGGACTACGGCTACGTGGTCAATTGCTAAATGTTTGTCCGAAATACATTACTTGCTTATTATTGCTTTCTTATCGAATGAGCGAAATAAAAATGTAGCAGCGCGTAATAATTACACAATGTTTTAGGTAGGATTTGTATTATGTGCTAACTTTACTTGAGTATTAGTAGTTATTTTGTGTATTTGTGCTGTGCAATGAATCATTGAAAGGTTAAGTAACATAAAGTTTAACTTTTTATACATACATTTGTACATTAAATCGCGCGTGATATAAATGACGCTTTGGGCAAAGGTGTATGAAATACGACCTCGTTTCGCCATGTACATTTTTAGCCCCATGTTTTAGGGAGTGAGTCGATTGCTATAAAACGGGCACGTTACCAAACACTAGATTACTATTCAAATGTAAATTTCAAAAGACCAATTATACTTTATTTCACAATTTTTGATCATAAAACATTTATATCTAGTAAAGAGTAATTAATTGTATCAGTTACTTATTAAATAATTATACACAAGGGATTCAACAAAACGGTTTATCCGATTCACGAAATATTACATTACATGACTCAGTTTATGAGAGAAATAAGCTTTCAACTGGCAGTCATACAATCTGCAGACTGGCCGTTTACCAAAGTAGACTTCCATAAAGAATCCGTTCGTCGAATATAACACTATCTTTTATGTTATTCACGTTTTATATTATTGGTATGCAATAAGAATAATGATTGGCAAATTTATTACCTGTTAAGTTTTCATGGAATCTATTTTATGTTACAATCAATTTGAATAACTTTCGCGTTCATATTTTTTCAAGATTGTTCTACCGTCACCTCATTGTCAAATAAGAAATATACTGTGGTACATCATCGACGCTGTTTATTTGAACATAGTTGAATGAAAGAACTTATGCGAGTGTTTAGCAACATAGCCTTTACTAATCCATATACCAACAGACACTTATTTGTACTGTGGCGTGATGACAAACCTTTAAACCGTAGTTTGACATTCTTGTCAAGAGATTTTGATCTACCTTTTGAAAAACAATTTTTGATGTACAAGTAAATGCGCAATCGCAATTATCTGTTTTGCATGTAAATGTAATATTAAAATAGTTACGCTGTAATAGAGTCGCGTGTTTAGTAGTAACTGATTTACATGCACGCTAATAATCACGTTACTGGTTAACACGACTATTAGGCTTATATGTATTAACGATAAATACCTCGTGTATTACAAACCGCTTTGCAATATTAATCCTTATAACCACAAAATACACACCATGGTTTATATAAAACCATTTCCCAAATACGAATACACTGATACATTTTAATATAATATTATTATACTAGCTGACCCGGCAAATGTTGTTTTGCCATAAAAATTAAATATAAAAACATTGTCCAGCGGACAAAATTGTGAATCTAAACCATTCTTAGATCCCCTTGAACACACACGAAAAATTTCATCAAAATCGGTCCAGTCGTTTAAAAGAAGTTTAGTGACATACACACTTACAGAAAAATTATATATATAAAGATGTGTGAATGTACAAATTATATAAATCACAAATTATGACGTATTTTTGAACATGGCTTTGGAAACATCAAATTCTGGGCCAGAATGTAAAAAGGGAAATTCATAAAAAAATGATGTTATATTTTCACCTCCGAATATTTAAAATCAATGAAATTTCCAATCCAAAAAAAGAGAATAATCTCAAAATGAGTAAAATCATTTGATAATCGATACATATTGATGTTAAATAATTTGGTACTTGAATACGCATTACACATTTTTAGATAACAAATTACGATTTCAGTAACAGGCATAAATCTACAGATGTAGTAGGTAACAACCCTATCAGATCGGGACATGCCCTTGGGGTGAATTTAAGTAGATCGCTATTCAATTTCCTCTGCTGGGCGAGGCTTCCAGCATACCGTATCATGCTTTCCCGAAAACAATCGTGTTAAGCGATATATCGTTTACTAAGCGGTTTTTTGTGCGATATTTTACATGATATTTACAAGAGTTTTACTATACGAGCTTTTTTGTCCTTTAGTTGTTTTATAAAGTAAAGATTGCTTTTGTGGCGCTGCCGGTAGAATTTCTGACAGATGATCATGAGGTGCCTGACCCAGGCGTCAAACGGGAGACCTCAGTGCTATTGGACTTGCTCTACATTAATATTAGACTTAAATAACTTACAATCATTATATTACTAATGCTGAATTGCGGGTGTATCCCATGCTTCCCTTTGCTTTATCTTCGGCTAAAACAAGTGTGATATTATGTATATATGTACGTTATTGTATATTTTGTAACTAAGTATCTTGGTTGAAGTAAAAAAAAAAACTAATTTAATTCAGTAATATAAGTATCTACTTAGCACTACCCTGTCATTTAATGTAGCGTACAGCCATTTATTTCAACTATTCATAAAAATATAATGTCTCAATATAAACGCCTGAGAGCAAAATATGTAATTTAATAGTTTTCAACTTAAAATTATAAGATAAAGTTAAAATATAGTGTTTCAACGACTAGACAAGATGGAATTCAAGTAGATATTATGACTTAAGTTAGTTTTATACTAAGCTGACATTTAAGTGAACTATTTCAGTACAGTAGTGCAGAGTTTCCAAGTATTCTAGGAACCTGAAGCGTCAAAGCAAGCTTCGTTGTATCCAATGAAGTCTGGTGTATCTAGCTTTATTAACTTAAGCGTTAGATTCTAGGTATAATGACATTAGGTTTTAAAGATAATAGGAATACATTTGAAAATAAAGTGAGAAAATAATGTTCCATCCAAAAATTATTGATCTGAACCTTTACAAAGATCCCCATGTAAGGTTTGCTCCATAAGTCATAGAACATAATATATACAATCGAAACCCTATAGCCTAAAGCATGCATATTATTCCATCGAAAAACGTTTGGACGTCGATTGAGAGGTTTATTTCCAACCAATTGTACCTGATTTTCGTAAAGAGGTTTAAAAAAATATAAAGTTTTAAAGCGACTTCTGTTGCTGGCATTACCAAGCACACAGTAGTGCTCTCTTTAAGTCTTCAGAAAAAAGTGTTTGTATAATGTAAAGATTTATTGAAGAATTACCGTCCGATGTGTACCGAAGATAGGCGGAAATTAACGACGCATATTTATTACTTTAAAAGATCGTAAGCGCCATGCATTGAGCAAGACGAACGACAAAGTTTGTCCCCTCATTTATTTGACGTACATTCAGCTCATAGAACCTTTGTATTCCAGGAAACGCTGCTCATTTATTTTGGGACCGAAAATAAAAAATATTGGGAAAAAATCGCGATTCATTTGGGTTATAACTGGGAGTTTGGGGTCTCTTGGCATTGAACGTATTGTATGTACTCTTATCGAATTGATAAGGAACCCTCATACAACATTTATACTCATAGCTACGGGCTATATGTGATTTGTTGACCTTCCTTTTTCTTACCAGATTCTTACAACGTGGAACATGTCGTTGTAAATTCTGTGTATTGATAAAATTCGTTTTTATTATTGTTACCGATAATAATCCTAAGCCACGAAACAATAATGGTTGGCATAAATATTTGATAGTATTTTCAATCAACGTGCCAAATGTAATCAGGCTAAAACACAACTTAAAAATCTTCTACTTTAACGCAATAGTCTCAATAAAAGAACACTTAAACTACTTACTAACTACAAACGGCCTCTACCTTTTAGCTTTAAAATAAATAACAAGTTAATTTAATTCAGTAGCCCGTGTAACTTACTATAATAAGACTAAGAGAACAATGTTGAACTAACTAAAAAAGGAGCGACGGAACGTTCCGTTCTAACGAATGTGTTTACAGAGAGATGAAACTAAATATTAATTACAGTTGCTCTTTAAACAGTACCTTTGTTCTCATGCCCTGCAGTTACAATAAAAGATGTTCCATACAAACCCTTTGAGTGTATGTTTGCAAATGTTTTTTCGTTTTTGAATAGTTAAATTTTAATGTTTTTTGTTCGAATTAGCTTCGTGACTTATCTGCGTTTCGTATTGCGGACCGTTGAGCGAGGGACATTGTATATTGGGTTTGTTAAGGACTGAAAATCATATTACTGCTTGTCTTCTTTTCACAACACTGTAGAAACTTTGTTTTGCATTTCATTCCAAATAAAATTTCCCGGAAGAATAGCAGAATGATTGGCAAGTTTAAAAGTTTAATGGGATAAATTTATTTTTCAATGTAGCCACTATTTCGTGCGCCAAATAAATCGAAACAAGTGGTTTTTTTATCATCATATCCATGATTATTTTGTACATTTTCACTGTAAGCGATATACTTCACTTACTATACTACTTCGTCGAACATACTCAACTCAACATAATTTTAAAGCCTCAAGGACGTTTCTTAGTCTACGTACATTCCTAAAAAAAGACAATCATATAATTACCCTTCTCGTATAAGAACCGTAGGTACGTACATATTCCAACCGTCTGATTTCTCTGAAGTATATCAACAAGTGACACACACAACCTCCACAACATTCAGAACCATTGAACCGAGTACTCAAAACGCTAATAATCCCCCAACCCCATACCTGAGAGGATTACTTAAGAAAATTAAATCGTAGGGGTAACATGAACCTCGCCTGAATGACGGATGGCAGTTTAAAATGGTCGGTTAATATGTAAACCGCATGTTATATTATGTAGAGCATATTAACCGCGTGTGTTTATGGTTAATACACTGCTTGTGGTTTCATTTGATCCAGTGAAGTTGGAAAGAAGGTAGCATCGTTGGATATAGTGTAGTTTATATGTTAGCCTTCAATCTAGTTTTAACAGTGTTATCTTAATTCACAACCAGTTTTTTTTTCTTATTATGAAGGAATGAGCTACTTACAAATCAGTAAATGCACTACTTAATACGTATATCGATGAAGTTCTTATTTAGTTTCTAATACCATTAAAATTGGATTTCAATAGGTCCGAAGACTGAGATAATGAAAAACAAAATATCTTAGTGCATTACCATTTAAGATTGAACAAAGTACCTAAACAGCTCCTAATTGGAGCAAATAAGATCAACGGGACGTAATAAGAGTAAAAAGGCTTCACTAGTATTTTCTTTTTTTTTATCTAATAGCAATGTCTACGCATTAGGCCAGGATTTACTATACAGAGCCGTCCTTTTATCGGGCTCGATAGCAAGATTATCGGTACTCATGTCACAGTTAACGAAAAAACTAGCTTTTCGCATCATTATCCCATATATTTGATAAATAAAAGTCGTATTTTTTCGGTTCGATTCGAGTAATTGAAGCAGAAAAGTCAATAGAAAGGTACTAGAGGTTGTTAGTATGAGTACATTTTTTATTTATGTTGAGGTTGATTGGTTTCGATAACTGTAGAATATGTAGGTAATAAAATATGTTTTGAGAATACGAATATGTTAATTAGGTAGGTAGGTTATCATTATTACCATTGCACAAAGCGCCGTAGCCATTCATTAATCTTTGATCATGATGAAGTAAAATATCCTTAACGATCTGACACCAAAAGGGAGCGAAATATTTAAAAATAAATACTTAATTGATCCCCGACTAGAAGAATATTCGTAACGTCTGTTACAATTACTATCATGCTAAATGTAATTAATCTTATTTAATTATTCACACGCCTACAACGAAAACTTACGAAAATCCCTAGATAATATAATTAGAATTGACTTTTACGAAATCTACGTAAAAATACACTATGAAAGAGAAAAGGTTGACAACCCTTAGGTATAATAATACAACATTACATATATTCATAATATCACGCTTGTTAAACCAGAAAGCCTATGCAAAAGTGTATGAAATACACCGGCGTTTCGCCATTAACAATGTTAGTCCCATGTAGTTGGAGGAGAACCTATTCTCATATACTGATCACGTTTTCAAACTCTAGAATAGCATTTTGTACAACCTAGGAATGGAATAGGGAACCTTGTGGCCATGAGACGGACTCACTAGCCGTGCCAAAGAGGCAGTCTAATAAAACAAAGTAAATAAAATACTTTTTCGTTTTCATTTGTTCAATAATAATACATGTTCTTGTAAATACTAATATAACTTAGGTATTGTCGTGATGTCCAAAGAAGAAACAAAATTACGTTATCCTTAGGATCATAAGTACTTAAGTTAGTTATTGTGAAAGCGATGGCAATGGGATAGATAATCTTTGCTCATATTCTGAAGATAATATCGAGTAAGTAATGTGTTTTAGTAACCAACTTGACAATGCTTAGGATATAAAATTGTGAACAATGAAACGGAAATCTATACAAATGTGAAAGCGAGTGACTTTCCGAAGACTGATTCGAAATATTATTATGAGAACCATCGTTATCATTATTATTAAAATTAAAATTTATATTAAATTTAGCAGACCCGAGCAGCTCCACTCACGAACTTTCTTTGCATTCTTAACTTAAGGACCATTGTACAAAAAAATCTTGAGTAGGTACTGCGCTTACTACACCACACCACATTTGGCGATTCATATTTATTATAGGAGACGTATGTACCTATCTATTCCAAACGATTTTATTTTAATCAACTGTAACATCAAAGTATAGGTACACAACGCCGTTTATTTAATCGGAGATCATTATTATTTACTACAGACTGTCTCCCAAAAGCTTTCTCTTCTCCCTGTACTTATATTACGAGTTAATCAGAAATGCAAAAGATAAATAGAAAGATAACTCAGCCCCGTCACGACACCTAAAGCATATTTCCCGAGTCACAAATTGATGCCATCCATTGTCAGACATTAATTTTTAAACAGAACCTTTTCCTTTTCACCTCTGCTGACGAGTGGTATAACCGGGGTACGCACACATACACACGCACACACTTAAAACCTCCCCGTATAGGTACAAGCGTCGTACGTAACGTTGTACCCACACAACCCCACTTTTGCCCCTCGAAGTTAAACGTATTATAGCCCATCATGTTTTCACGCGTCGCCCGCCTTAAAATATACGACGCAGGTATAGCAGGTTCAGGGGAACAAGTTTTTTGTTTCCTTTGATGAATGCCTGATTGATTGATTTAGGCTTTTTTCACCTCCGTAAAGCTGGAAGTTAAAACGTGATTTGGATATTCAAAGAAGCATTTTATTCGTGAATGTTTCTTTCTACGCACAAGTGAGTGAGGAATTCAATGTTTTTTTTAATATTTAATGCCATGACTTCATTCGTATTTTGAACAAAAATGTATCGTTACAACATTGAACTTAATGATTGCTCTGCCTACTTAGTATGTGGAAGAACTATATCGCGATTATTCGGAAATGTTGCTAAATTTCAAAATGTTTAAAGTGAACAGAAAAACTGTACTAAGATCTAATTGCCTACCTCAAAAAAATTACCCCAACCTACGTCACTCGCAGACAAACTTCTCCACTTTGACACTTAGGGTATCTATTAATTTTCGTAGTTAGATGTATCAATGAGGCCATCTAGCTATTTCCGTACACCATCTTGTTACATCTTGGCTTTGCTCTCAAGTAATTGGGTTAGCGCACCTACCTGCAAACCATATTATGTGGTTAATTACGAATATCATACTCCCTTTAGCAATGTCGCGAGAGCAAATGCTGAGTTATTTGTATTTGTATGTATTGTTTATGTACTGTTTTGAAATCGTTTCGAATACTGTAGCGGGATTCTTTGCAGGTGGTACCATTGAATATTGAAATCTTCACATTTATAATGTACTGAAAAATAGCTCTCACGTCGTCCGCTAGGGGCGTTGACCAGATTTATATTCAAAACTTCTCGATAGCTAGCTGGTTGCCGAGAGTATTAGAGAATCGTGCTATGGAGCTAACTGTGTACTTTTATTTTTTTATAAGCTTTAAGTGTATAACCCTTTGCGTTATCATTTCAGATTTCATAAAGTAGGTAATTTAAGTCTTGCCTGAAGTAACATGTACTAAAGTTTGCATCCGATATAATTTTCTATATTTTCTGTTTTCGACATAAGTTATCGTTATCGAAATATTCCAATTTCATAATTAACGTGAAATAAGTACTGGAACGAAATATTAATTTATAATAAAATTCGGAGCTCGTAACATATTCATGATGTCCGTTTCTTCGGATGCCTTTAAATTTTCATTACATTAAAATATTACGCTTGTGCGAACAATGGATGTTACATTTTATTCATGTGAATGTTATTTTGAACTGGTAGTCTCATTAATATACAGACATAATATCACGCCTTTTATACTCGAAGGTGTACGCACAGAAGTATGAAATACAGTCGCGTTTCGCCTTTAACAATATTAGTCGCATATAATAGGGAACGAGTTTGTCAAACTTATTAATATCTTAAATATGCCTAAAACCATGAACTATGTTAAAAAAGTCATTAATAGAGACTTTAATCATTCATATTCATCTGTTGAACATGGTGAGAAAGCCTGGGAAAACAACATGCTACTTAACTGATAGAGAACAACAACTTACTTAACAGATAGAGTTACTAAGGAAATGCATAAATTATCTAAATAAAGACTTAAATTATCTAGATAGAAAACAAAATCTGCAAATAAGAAAGGTATATCATATTCTTGTCACAACCACCCTAGTAATCATTCAAGTAGTTTAAATACTAATTGGTACCCTGGTCCTTTATAAATCAATAATGACCCTTAGTAACCTTGCCCAAGCTCAACACAGTGCAATTAGTCTGCACTCTGATCTCCTAATTACAGCTCAATCTATTGTGGTAGAGAACAACAATGTACATATAGCTGAGTGAGAGAGCACAAAGTCCCTATACCAAGTATTAGTCTATGTAGCAAGATATACTCGTATTTCTTAGGTAATATAGAAAAGTTGCCGCAGTCACATAATTAGGCGACTGGTAGCATGGTTCTATACAGATGGTACAACCGCGAGTTTAATATTTAAAATTTACTGCAAAAATAGTTCCGATAGCGCCCGTAAGAGGTGCTAGGTACAAAATTTTCGGAGCCGATTGTCAAAAGTTGATAGCGGTAAAGAATCGTGCGACGGTACACGTTGCCTGGCAGATTTGTTTCATATATTTTTCACGAACGTAAGGGAATCATAAGAGAAATCATTGGAACTGATTGTTCCAATGATTTGTGATAATTAATCCGCATGCATGGGTGCCTTGTGTAAACGTGCTCGTTCATTACAATGTTTTTATTACATGTATGCTATCACCCAAACCATCCACGGAGTTTTAGATTTCCATTACGAAACCAATGCAACAGGGTCGTACTCTCGAGGTAAACCAATAATGTATTATTTTATTTTCTCCACATATCTTTAATGGCAAGCCTTAAGGTTTTTATAAATCATATTTACTGAGCAGCATCGACTGATCACTCACTTAATTCAGATTTACTCGATTTTCTCCTGTCAATCCCGGCGGATAAGATTTTGTTCGTATGATATGGGGGCGATGTATTCCAAATATAAATCGCGTATTCATATCGTACAGATGAAACATTCTACGAGGGAATGGAGGAGGTATTTTTTTAAGTTTTGGTCTACTTCAGTACCTGACCTGAACCACTATCGACTGATTGATTGATTAATAACCGGCTAGCTATTGAGAAATTTTGTATGACAATCTACACTAGAAACTAGTTTGACAGTACATTTTAAACGACAATCTCTTGATACTCGATGATTCCAATTGCAGAGAATCTTGTTGAGTTCATATGCCTACCGTTATTTGCTACACTACACATAGTTAAAATTAATGAATAAAACCATTTTTAAAATCGTTCTATGAAAGTATCACGTTTGATCCCACTAACTAAATTTTCCGACATACATTCATAGGTCTATATAACGGATAAAAACAAGCGGGACTCGTACAACCGCGCTCTATCAACTCAATTTGCGTAATGGACTGTCCGCTTGGAGGCTCTGTTTTACATCACAGAAAAGGCTTAACGCGAAAACTAGTATCACAAAATGTCACATAAACATACAGTTATAACTTGTTTGGAAATATTTTTTGCCAACGTTTTTATAGACCCTTTCAGAAAGTTGCGTATTGCAGTGTCACCTTTTTCCCCATCCAGCACGATGTGTTTTTAATCGTATTTTTTTTTAATAATATACATACTTAATTGACGATTATTAACGTTTAAATATTTCTACGGATAAAACTTGGGAATTGTGGAATAGGATAAAAAATTTACCTGTGGTTTTGTTGGATTACCCTCGTTACTGTCGGTTGGTACATTCAATGCAAGACAAATGTGACCCAGTTGCTGATGTTTAATCGAGCTAAAATGTTGCATAGTTATGTAAATCGAGCAAGCTTATGGAGTTGCTCTTATAACTATTGAACTACACAATGGCTATCTTTTAGACGAAAATCTAAGTCATAAAACGAGGTACTGCATAAGTTATAAGAATAAATAAAAATATTCAATGCGTCTTTGATACCGAAAAATACCAAAAACCTGCTCAAAACTCTCCTATATTTTCACATATTTGCCTTCACCGAGCCTCAGGCTCTTTGTGACATGAGCCTTTAATATAAATAACCATTATACTCGCTTATTATAATTAACGCTGTGCTTCACAACATTGTGAAACTTGAGTGTTGATAAAATCTTAAACTTATTCTTGGTGTTTCATCATGCCTTTCATACACATGAAACAAATGACTAGCCTTAAAAGCTTCAAGTAATTACAACACAGGGCGGGAGAGGTGTTTGATCCGCCGCGCCGCTTCGGTTTGAATTTACATGTAAACGAGCGGCTGATTCTGTTACCACGGTCGCGGCCACCCGATGCTCGATACCTAATGCTTATTGAATTAAAACGTAAGTCAATAAAGACGCCAGAACTTGTAACATCGCTTCTATTGATTTTGCGTGTACTGTTTTTGTTCGTTTTTGCTTTGTTGCTGTACAATGTTCTAGAGTTCAAAAGGGTTGTTGAATTACTTTTTTGAATAGGGAATGTTAATTAGTTAAAGTAAAGCTTAGTGTTGAATTACGAATGTTTAAGATAAATACCGAGATTTATGGATGGAATAAAACTGGAGTGTATATCAAGAATCGTAAACCCGTGACGTAAAACAATGAGATATTTTGATGAGCAGTAATACTGTGACGTCACGAATAAAGCTACAGTGGGTTAAAACCTTAGCTCCAAGTGATATCCTTCTATCCCAAGAGAACTACAATACTTGGGAAAATTAATTCACATTCATTTCTTACCTTATACTCAGGGGTATATTTAATGTGCAGCATCTGGAATTAAGTGAAATTTATTTTTTCAATTTCTGTGTTATTATGCGCAGCAGTAAAACTTGTACAAAAAGTTGACCTGTATTTTAATTGACTAGCGCATAAACAAATGATTGCTGCTTTTCGGTTGTCGAGAAGTGTGGTAATATAACAAAAATATACCGCAGGTCAAGTCACCATTCTGTGTGAGAGGTTGATTAGTATCAACTGACACACTTTAGTTCTGAAATTCTGAAGTTCTTTTTATATATATGGTATAATTATGGATATTTTATAAAAATAATCAGAATAGCCTTCACAACTCTCACGGAACCCAGCCGACAGGGTCCGTATTCTTTGCAAAGCCAGTGTGGGTATAATATAAAACAAAGTACATCAAAAGAGTCCATTATCTGAATTGATTTACGTTGAGAGGCCCGTGGCGAACATTATCTTGTGCCTATCTTATTTTTATCGCGTTTTAAGAATAAAATGAAAACGCTGAATAACGCTAATGTCTTCGAGCCATAGGGATTTCTTTTAGATGTAGTTGTTATTTTTTATGTTTGTTCATAAATGTTGCAAAACATTATATGTATAAAAAACCCCATTACATATGATAAAAAGATTAACAAGTTTCGATCGGAACGGTAGGGGACTACTGTTTCGATCGAAACTCAAAAATCACTGTACGCATTCTCAGGAGACCGTATACTACACACGACCAATGACAAAAGCAAAGTATTCTTACCTTTTTTAACGGCGAGAATGTAAACATTCTTACAAAAATATCTACAAATAAACCTTCGATTGGTAGTGTTAAAACTTCAAACATATTTCGAAGGCATTGTAATTTTGGTAAAAGGCTTAGTCGAAGTTACTGAGCATTAGGATTAAGAAGAGACTTAAGCGGCGAGTGAACCTGAGTAAACAAGTATCGATGGATACAAATTATAGGTATTGTTTTTAGGTATGTTCTTAGAGTCTTAGCTCAAAATCATTGCACGACACATTAAAAATATTGGTAAAGAGAAGAAGTGAAAGTAACAACAATTTACGAATATGATGACTATGTCGTGTAATAGGAAGAGATCTCTGTAATTACAAATATTTTACTAGGAAGAAATTTTGTTGTATTTAAGATTCTGCACCGAACAGGGCGAAAAGTAAAGAGTATTCTGCTCATGAAAAGCATATAAAAACATACACCCTTTGCTAATAGCTTAAAGCTTTAAAACCCGGTAGCAATACTGCTACTAAAGCAGTTAGGCCTAAAAACACATTTTGTTACTTTTATTTTTATTTTTTTATTCAAAAAATATACAAAAATATTTGAAAGCAATATAAAATGTTGTAGGTAACACGAACACAAATATATAAAACCACTTGATATTTGTGTACAACAACTTTTCCCATTACGATAAAGTGTTTCATGGCACTTCAGTGCTATTACGCCAATTGCTCCGGAATCGCATTATGTTGTTAGCGAAGTCTGTTAACATTAAAAATTCATTACAATTGCTAACCTTGGAACTTAGTTAATATAACCTTAATACAAGTGAAGTTGGCAAACATTCGGATCGTGCATGACTGTAATTATTGTCGAAACGAAAATATATTTTGGAAATTTTATTACTTGTAGAGAAAGATTGGTTTTTGTACTTTCAAATTTTAAGTGTCCTAGGTAACGATGAGGTGAAATTTCTAAAACGAAAACTGAAATATAATATTAGATGATTAATCTATCAGGAAAGCGACTGAAGCATGTTATACGACATAACGTAGTTTGCTTTATTACACACACTAGCAACAAAATATCACAAATTTGATAAATTATGTGTAAAAACATGTCCGAAACCTCTTTCATTATACATCATAACAACACCAAAAATACAAAATAATGGAATTTCAGTTAAATATTACAATCAACACGTTCATAATTATAAAATAAATGAATACCTCGCACTGACCAGCGGAAAGCTTTGTTCCGTAGAACAAAAGACTTGTAAATATAATAGCGCGGTGTTAAACCAGAATTTGTACAAACGTACGCGAGTGCGACCCCAACAATTAGTCCCTGAGTTCCAACCAGATTATGGTATTGTTATTAAATTGGAACATTTTTAACTCCCTAATTAATGGTCGGATTGGTGTTGGATTTTCCAGGAAATTATTCAACTTTTTGTCCCGGTCAATTAATTCATTTAGCGAGGTGAAATCATTGTTTATGTTGACACTTACAACTATGTTGTATTTTTACGTTCTTCTCCGTAGGAGTGCACAAACCCATCTTATATAACAGTCCCCGATACTACAGCGCATGATTTCCTGCATCCTCTGAACTTAAAACAAACAAAGAGTTTTTTCTATTAGCCATGAACAATGTAAGAAAAGCCGGTACAATAGTAAAAGGGCCTATAAGTCATTACTTAGTTCTTATATTATTATAAGTTGTAAAGAAACACTAAGACCCCATAAATCATAAAAGCGCAGAGTAAATCGCGAACGTTTACAGCATGTAACATCTGTTAGTACAAATGTTCCAGTTAAGAACAAAATGCGCTTTGCTTTGAAAGAAAATCGTTTTGTAGAACATTTTGTGAAAGAGAGGAAAAAAGAATTCTCGTGATGATGATGACTGTTCAGCTCTTCAAAGGAATGTTTGAAGGCAACCGAGGTTTTGAAACAGTTACATAATTTATACCTAGTTTTCAAAAGTGTAGGCCGAAATTTAATGATAATGACGCAGGTATTTTAATAGATTTAATGCTATCAAAAAGTATTATTTTTTTTTTTATTATTTTTTTATTTACTCCCGCACTAAGAATTGCTCTTGTATCGCGGGGACTTTTACAAACATACGAACAACGGACACAAAGCACAACCAGACCCGAAACAATTATTTGTGGATCGCACAAATAATTGTCCCGTGTGGGAATCGAACCCACGACCTCCCGTTGCAGTGGTATCGGCGTGGCGACCTAAACCACTGCGCCACGGAGGCAGTCTAAAATGGAGCAAGGAGGCAGTATCTTTCGTGGATTAAAACCCATGAAAACATAATCAAGCTTCACACATTCACTTGTTTTGAAACCAAACTTTAATGCTGTATATAATTTAACGAGGCAATTCAAGTACCAACAACATTAAGTCACGCGTCGACTGTCCTGCATCTTGTAAAGATAAATGAATGAACTCATAAACCAGGCAGTGAGGCCGGAGTTTATGGCTCGATTATCGCACGGTTATATCGATTCCAGCCAGTGTACCGTCCTCGCAATCTGTTGCTTCCCCGTCTCGGCTATTGAGACAGTTATTTGGTATTTTATTCGAACAACGATGCGGCGGATTTAGAGATGTTCCCATTCCATTTATTTTAGTTGAACGGTTATTGAATTGTTCTGTTTCCTTGTTCACACATTTTTATTTTTATGTCGTGAATCGCATTTAAATTTAAAGAGGTGTTTGAATCGGTCAGCAATGTAAACTTATTCTGCTGCATTGTTTATTCATCGTGAACATTGAATGTATCAAAATTGAAAAGCCATTCAAATCACACACAACTAAATAAATTCCACTATTTCAAAGCTAAAATCTGACCGATTGTTTTGTGAAATAGAACAAACATTGCTCTCGATTTTGTTATCAAACTGATTTAACTCTATCGTGTCTGTGTGGATCATAAAGTTTACGAACACTTGGTCATAAATTTGTAGTAAAACAACATGAGGGTCACACAAAGACGTTATTAATTGATCGTTCATAGTGTAGTTTGCTGCTGACCTTGTGTACACTTACAAAGCATTTCTATTAAGAGCCCTCTATTAATGTGTTTCGGACAGAGCGGGGCATCTATAGTCGTGTGGAATGAATTGGTTACGTTCTACCACAGAAATTGTGTACTCTCAAATATAAAGGGATTGCGATGTTGTTACGTTGTTTTGATGTAGTTTGCAGCAACCGTGTGGGTCCGTTTGAATTGTATTCTGTTATATTTCTGCAGTATTACGTTGTTCTATCCCGGTGCTTTACGCAGATGCAAGGAATCTGCGGCGGATCCGATCAAATAACAACGGGATCTGAATCCTATTCTATCGTATTTTCTTTCCGCTGTTCCATTCAGACCACGTACCGATTACAGTTAAATAGAACACCAGATTATTTTTTTTTCTATCTGAAGATATTCAAGGTGTCATTATTTTGTAGCAGTGGAAATAAACCAAAATATTCATCCCCGTCAGTCACCATAATATAGTCCAAGTTTCTAAAAATGTATTTAAACCGTAATGGATTTCTAAAACTAACATTGTCCAAAGAGAAAGCCTTGACGAGATTTGAGAATTTGAACCTTTCAAAGCCCACATAATTAACCCGTTAAATGTTGTAAAGCTTCATCGATACGAAATCCATACATAATACGGATTCGATATTCCCTTAGGTACATATATCTCTAGTGAGTTATTAATCTACCGGTATTAATTGTAACCATCTGCAAATTGCAAGCAATTCATTAACCACAGATAGCCGTAGATTGTATTATGTGGGGCTATTGTGTTCGGACATGTATTCTGTTGTCTACATCATGTTACTTGATTTCGAATTAGAGTGCTGCATAATTGACGCAATAAGCTTGTTAACTGTAATGTATGAGACAGAATATGGTTATAGGTTACGTAATAGGAGACAAATTAAATAATTCTTATTTAAAAATAGACGGAAACTTAAACTCTTAGCTTGTTTTCCTAATAAGGGCTTACGGCTTCTCAACTCAATTTTAACTCATGTTGAAAAAGATGTATGATGTTACAAATTGTGAGCAATATTTCTTGCAGAGTTTTGACTTCGTCTATAGGATATAGTTGGAATTTTTAAAACACATTATAGCATAGAAATACGACATAGTGACGTCATCATTTCATGTTTTCGTTGGGATTAAATAAGTGCCTACTACAATGTGCCAGTCTGTAATAATTTTAATTTAAACATTATTAACGTAAAATTACATATATGAGCATTCTGAAAAGACTCTGAAACGAGTACTAGGTAGTTAAATACTACCCTTTTGATGCAAGCTAATATTATCAATCAAATCCACATATCGAAATTCGACAAAGCGATGCCATAGCAATGATTGCGCTATTGTATCATAATCCGTTCATTATTAATATCTGCATACATTTCATTATTCACGTGTATTGCTTTAACAATGCCTTTGACAGTTCTATTTCATAGCTACCTCGTATTTCGACGTCTGTCAAAGAGCGTAACCGATATTCCGTATCCAAAGCTCAGACTAGGAATACTGTAATCCATTTCTGAAGTTTAATAACTGCCGGTGCAAAGTTAAAATGAAAATAGGTCGAATATTAGCTGTATATTAAACTTAAATTCAACTAATATTAGAAATATCTGGATTTCAAACACGACAAGCACTTGCAATATTCATATCTAGCTGAAATTCGTTGGAGGGTTTATTGAAATTCATACTAAAATATTTGACTAAGATATTGATAATTTTCGGTGAGGATTTAAAACGAAGAATTGAATTGTGTAGTGAGGTGATCTTTTTAAATTAAATGCAAGACTGAAAAGAAATTTCGCGCTAGGTTTAAAACAATTAAAAATGAACAGAATAGCCTTTTTCAACAAATTATTGATTCCTCGGAACAGCAGCTATATATTATTATACTAATAGTCGGACGGTATTTGATATTTGTCATAGATATTCACTCGCTCTGTAAAAAAATAGCGTACATTTTTCCCAAAAGTTTTCACTTTACCTACGACATGAAATATAAAATAAAATATTTGTGCTTTGTACATAGGCGTTTTGTCAACGTATAAAAAGCGGACGGTACACAGTATGCTTACATTTAAAAAACCGTCACTAAATAAACGTCCAATCGTAAACATGAAATGGAAAATATTTGCTTACAATGCTTTGTGGCTGTTATTTTAAAATTTACTTACCTACTCTTTTGTGAGATATAGTCTTTTTCATTGCAGATATTTTATTTGGAGAAACTATTGATATTGCAATACTGTGGTTTTAAGATCATGTTATGGAATTTAGTTTGAAGCAATACCTACTCAATCTGATAAACAATATTCAGAAATTTACCAAATGCCAATATTCCATTAATTTTTTTAAGCTATCGTTGTACATATGATACTAAGATGCACAGCGGATCTTATATTCCATTAAATAAACAATATGCCGACGACACGTATTGCTTATAAACTCCGTCAAAGCACTCATATAATTGAAATGAACCAAAAAAATCCCTCAATTAGACCATTCCGATTCTGAATCCTTCGGCCTAATAGAAAATCAGATAAGACAAGCAAGCAGAATGCCAATACACCGGCCGTAACAAAACCGAACTTAAAAATGGTCAGTGAAACAGGTCACGTAACAGCTCGGGGATCGATCCGCGATTAAGTACCGGTTTTACGGTTCACGGTAAATCTTTCCACCTTATTTGGAGTGATTATGGGCGTAAACTGGGGTGTACGAGTAAAACTGCCACTGCAATTACCTTGTAGTTTTTAAAAACATTTTTTTTTATTGACAAAACTACCTGAAACTTAAAACACAGCTGAAAATCTATATGTAGCAGCTTTTGTTTAATATGGATGATAAGTCATTATAACGTTTTACATCAATGATTGTTAGAGAATCTTAAAAGGTGTAAAGACGACATAAACAATCAATTCACCAAGCTTACCATTACTTTACAAAAATAATGAGGACAAAAGTATGTATTAGTTATCTGTTTTAGTTATTACACTATTACGATTTTATCCCACAAAATAGGTAAAAGAAAATATGTTTCAGCAAATATCTCCACTGTAATATGCTTACAGAAATCCTTATAAATAGGTATTAATATAAAAAGATAATGTTAGGACAACGCTAATGTCTCCCTAACAAAACTGCGAAGGACTTTTATACAAGATGCCGCAAAAAATGTCCTGGCCAAACAGGACAAGTTACAAGCAAATACCGACCTTAATATAATTGGATTAGGTATATTATCACGTGAAATTGAGCCGATAAGCATAAATGAGAAAAGTTGTCCATGTTTGATGACTTGGGGCCGACACACCGAGATATATTTTTTTAAATTACTGCTACAACAATGAATAATAAGTTGAAAGTAACCTCCGTGGCGCAGTGGTTTAGGTCGCCACGCCGATACCACAGCAACGGGAGGTCGTGGGTTCGATTCCCACACGGGACAATTATTTGTGCGATCCACAAATAATTGTTTCGGGTCTGGTTGTGCTTTGTGTCCGTTGTTTGTATGTTTGTAAAAGTCCCCGCGACACAAGAGCAATTCTTAGTGCGGGAGTTGTCTTTTATAATAATAAATAAATGTTACAACTCGTACCTAGTTTTCGTTTGAATAAAATATGTCGTTTAGTTTTAAAAAGTTGTGATAAAACTCAGAGTATAATTTGCGATTTCTTAGAAAATATGAAATTTTTATAAGTCGTGTGAAAGTTAATCTAATTTTCGGAGAAATAGACAAGTTAACAAAGTTGTTTTAGAAATCAATTGGATAATATTTTTATAGAATTGAACGACACTCCTACTTTGTTCATTCTTCGAAACTGTGACTCGACGTTGTTATTTTTCCATATATCCTCTCCATAAAGTTCCTATCTCTGGTCAACTGATATCACTACACCTCCTAGGTGATCCAGTGAGTTTAAAGGAGAGGTATTTGTACAGCAAACAACAAAGGACTAATTGTTATCTCGACTGAGACATCTAATCCATCAGACGTCTGGCAACATGCATCTCTGTAGTGGATATGAATATAACCGTAAGATTTCTACTGAGTTGCCACCACAGGCAAACAAACTTTATCTGACGCAAAGATTAGAAGATTTTCTTCTTGAAGTAAATCGATAAATAGCATGTTTCCATTTTTTTTGGTTTTTCTTTATTTGCACTAGAGAATAAAGTATAGGCATGTGTTGGTTTCAACTTCAACGTCCGTGGTTCAAGTTTTTGACACATAATGATTTTAATGTACATGTGTTTTATGAAATTTTATAAACATGAGTTTGTAAACTTCAAAAGAATTAAATTAATTAGAAAATTGACAATATATTATATAATACCTAGTAAAAATCATAATAATTCTTCATAGCGCGACATTTTCATGAATATATATCCCGAAACGAGTGGGCAAAGAATATGAGAACCTTAAACAAAGTAGTGCAATAACAATTAATCATGATTCCCACCAAACACAGGGTGTCGTTAACATAATTACACGGCAAGCTTTATAAGCAACGCGCTATAGACCACGCTTTGTTTTAATTAACTACGAAGTCAGGTGTCGTATATAAATAGTGTGGCTCATCATGTTGAGTGAAAAGTGTTTCCTTACAACATTAGCAGGCCATATTTTTCGGCTGTATTAACAAATACAAAGACAAAAGGGTGTTTTTATTTTGTGGCTAGTTGCTCTCGTCGGTCATTAAATCGATCAGTGGGCTAAGCAACCAAGACGCGGACTTTCATAGATGGGTGGCCGCGTGGTGGTATTAGAACTGAGCGTCTCCGTGCGTAAGAAAAGTCGGTCCCTGCTGTTGTCAATGAAATAACAGTCGTTAAGTCATGTCAAAGGTCTTCAGGCGCCTCTAACAACTTTGTTACTAGATTGACCACTAACCATACGATTACTTAATGAATTTTGTATTAATTATAAAATACCTACTTTCTAAATGGTGAATTGAAATACCTGTAACTGAATTGGTAATAATCAATTTATTAATATTCATTTACTAATTTATGCTATTGAAATTAGCGAGTTTAAAACTTGTTCAGAATTTATTAAACTTATTCTCGTATAAAATTGATAACTAATGTAAAACTATTTATTAGTTTTACGGGTAGATTCCGTGTACAAAAATAAAGAAAACAATATTATAATGCAACTTATTTCGACTCGTTGCGTCCTCCAATATTTTTACAGTATCTCATTTCCATATTCCAACAGAAATCTCTATATTTTTGTTTCTCTGAAGCTACATAGAAATTCCTCAATTTAATATTATCTCTTTATCTTTTAAGAACGCTATTCACAAAATCTCTTATAGATTGATTCCTTAGATTTTGAACGTTGAGTTGATATTTTCATATTCGTGAACCCGTTATTTCTTGACAGTAATCAGTAAACCAAAGAGATTACGATAAGAGCTCGCTTTGAAGATTTCATGTTTGATGACTGTTAAGAATGCGCTACGAATTTGAGTGATACAAGAAAATATAGAGAATACACTTCAAAATATTTACAAATGAGATTTTATTAGTAGGGTCTCACATGAATATATCGAAACAGCTGTAAGCTTTTTTTTGGAAACTGGATCTTTCTTTTTTGTGTAGCCAAAAAAAGTACGTTCATCTAGTTAAACATCCTCAAGTAAAACTAAATTTAATAGTGAAACTAGCCTAAATTAGTCGTTACACCGTTGTGGTTTTACCGCCTAATATAATTACGTAATTACATGTAGGTATTACGGTCAATATTGAAACAATACCGCATCCACTGCATTGTTCAAGCTCTACAACTAATTCGACGTATAAACGCTGTCTATCAAACTATTCACTCGAATATCAAATACCGAGTATCGAGTATCATACGAATATTAATTTCTCGGAATATGCATGATCGCTATTCAAAAGCTTTTCTATGAAATATTTTACTCTTGGAATAAAAGCTTTTAAAATCGGTTTTTATCTTTAATGCGAAATATGATTTTTGATTCTTTCTACGAATTTGAGTTGTTGAATTACTGGAAAATAAAATGAAAAATGTATTTGGAAGGTTCGACAGACCAAGAGTATTCTATATTTCGATTATTGTTCCTTGGAATACCTCACAATTTTCGAGTTATACTAAAATAGGTGTAGTAATTTTTCTGTTTTTTTACAAGCCTACTGATCGTAATCTAGCACGATTTGACATGTGATTTTGCAAGCATTCCATTTCATTATACTTATTTTCTAAAACCCATTTTAATTCATTCATAAATTGAAGAAAAAGCTAGCTTACGAATTAAACTTCCACTAAAATTACTACACTGAAATTCAACTTGCAAACAAAAAACCAGACTGATTAGTAAGCCGTTCACAAAACCAGTGATCTTTGTAACGTGATTAAATATCTATTTGCGAGACCCCGAAAAAATACCAGTCGACAAAATTACTGGACTATGAACTATATTTGATGGAACCTTTCTAACAGATTTGGTTATTGAATCGTCAATGGGCACACTACTTGCTTATATTGAATAAGATATTTGAGTGGGGCTTTCGTACTTGAAAATAAAGAGTACCTTTAACTCTTACAGATGGACGGATGAACTAGTCTAAGTGGTTGCCATGATGCAATTTTAAGACTGTCTTTTATGATAGAAGCTACATTTTCTTAATGGAGTACTAAACATACTTTTATATCAATTATTCAATGATTATAATTTTTAAATTGTGTTAATTGTCAAATAAGTACTATTGAATATAGAAAATTTAAATAAGATTGATGCGCCGTTTAGATCTTAAAACCACTTGAATTTTTTTATAACGATTCTTTTTTACTTCCATGTTTTTGGGCAATATATCTAAGCTTCAAATACACCAATCCATTAAACTGAGAACTGAGAAATACTTTTCGTAATCGACATTTCTCCCTGAACACGAGTATTTGAGTTACAAAAGAAAAATAAACGTTCGCCGAGCTATTTCATCAATCAACATCAATGTGTATTATGGCAACATCTGAATCGACCAGTGAGAGAAAAAACTGTCTATAACCAGTAATGGCCAGTGTACCTGTCACATATCGTGATAGACCATTTTTTAAATGTCTGAATATGTTTTGATCATTTCGACGTGTTTTTCGACCGTTTTTATCTTAATGATGTGTCGGGTTAACGCTTTTCATATTTGAAATGGTTTATTCATTTACGTTGCTAAAAATCTGTAGCAAAAACATGCAAATTCAAATTTACATTCTTTATTTGTATAAATGTAGGTAGGAGAGAACTTATATACTGAATGCAACAATTTGTGAGTATCACTATGTTTTACCAAAATAATTGGTGTACAAAAAGTTAAATAATTAAATCTTAATCAATATTTTTCTATAATTTCTGGTGCCTACTTTGGTTCAACAGTTCTGTAACAGAGTGAAAACTCCGTTGACGATGACTAGTGTAAGAGATACAAGCATTTAACCATTTGTGTGAGTACGTGAAAAAAGTTCCAACAAATATGTGTCACTAGTACAGCCATCTTTTGTTAAAATATCGTAGGCAACAATATCAAATGGTTGTTGGAAATCTAGACCAGTAATACCGTGTGGGCCGTGAGTACACAGTGATACCTCATCGTGGGTGTTACAGATACGACCACCTACATCTGCACTCAGATACTGCGTAGGATTCACTAGTTACTACACAATTTTACGTAGGAGTTTTAGCATGAATATCAATCACGATAATTTTACAAACTAATAGATATTACGGAGAAAAGTTGTTAGGACTAGTAGTTAACAAACAAGATAACAAATAAGGCAGTAAGATACAGTAATGTCAGCGAAAAACTCAACGATGTTTCCATTGTTCAACAGAAATTTTAAACCACACCGTGTTTTGTACTTTGTAAATCAAAATGGAGCGTTGAGACACCTTTCTCTGTTTATCATTAATTAAAATGACATCCTTCGACCTACTCTCATTGTGTACCGTTAAAAGCAAAGCTGAAAGCGCGTCTATTATTCAAATCTTACGAGAAAAATGTGTTTATTATATTTGTTAATCCAAGTATCGTTTCCTTTGACTTAACGTTTCGGATTCGGATGAATTACTCACTATGAATATTGTCGAATCTTTTATATTGCTCTTGAATACTTATAACTATTTATTCAAGCGACTAGAAACAGATTTATTTGGTACAGAAGTTTTGTATAATACTTGTATTGGAACTATCGAGTGTGACATACAAATAAGGTCGTGTTAACCCGTGAAAATCACTATCTGGAATGGCATCAAATCAATATAAACGCCCAGAAGAATGTAAACAATCATAAAAGGTATATACAGCCAAAAGAACTTACTTAACAATTGCTGATTGTATAGCAAAGTTCTTGAATCTTCTCCAATCATACGCTTGTAGTTCCCCGCTATGCTTATAGTTCGCCACATCAATTCGCATTGCACCCGGAAAACGCAACAAACTGACAAGAAATGATTTTCTGAACGCATTCTCTCAATTTCCGTTACAGTGAACAACTCGCATCCGACTTGAAGCATTTCCAGGTTGTAAATTATAGCATATAGCTTTGTATAGAAATAAGTATATTGTTATAGTGATGCAGAATTTAGCATACTCATATTACTTATATCTCACGTAGTGCGAATAAAGATTAAAGAGTTTTAAGAAATATCAAAATCTAGTTGAATAGCTTTATACGAGGTCTCAATGAAAAACGATACCTTTGAAGAACTAGATATCAATAAAAATAAATATATTTTCATACACAAAATATGTGTCAATAAAATGATACTTATCCTTTACAATGTTAAGTACAAAACAATGCCATTTATAGGTCGTCTGGTTTTAAGTACAACAAAACAGGTCATCGCAAAAGAATTCCCAGTAGCTTGTCGTCTCGCCGCTTTGTGAGAAAAAGGTCTACTTATTATTTAAAAAATCTTTTTTCAACATAATACCGTCGTCTCCGAATATCATTTTGACATTGCAGAATTTAATATGGCTTTATTCCCCGCAAATTTTAATTACGAAAGACTTTGTTAGGTCAGGTCGGATTATATGCTAAGAAAGCGTTATTTAGTTTACAGCTAATTATGTTATAACGTCTGCAAATGAGAAACTGTAATATAGTTGTACTCGAGTTTACGTTAACTAAATGAAAGCGTGTTTTTCAACTTAAATTAAGACGAAACTTAATGAAGTAAACTTATTTTGTTTATTTAGAAACCAGATTAATGAGTCTTGTTTGCGAGGCTTTCATAATTTGTATATGTTTTTTTCGTCAAATTTTATTTGGGTTATAACTTATAATGTATAATTTAGGAAACGACTTCCTTTTTATAGTTACTTTATTTAAACAAAATTTGAAATAAAATAAGACTGATTTTATACTGCACTAATATTTAACATATTTTACGAAATGAGTAACTAACCACAATAGTGTTTAACACAAAATGCGCTCTGGTCTGATAGTTGTAAAAGCAAAAACCAGTAATTAGGACATCACTCGTTTAACTTTGCGATTTGTAATGAGCAGTGCTTTACAGTTCTGTTTGAATTTCATAAACGTTCAAATTAGTTCTTTACAGGGACACGTAGCTTCAATTTATTATTTTATTTTATATTACATTTATTCTTAACTATCCGTATTTTATGAGGTACATCCTTTATAAACTGATTTTGTAATTTTCAAACTAGGTAACTAATCAGTAGTTTACCAAAAACGAATCCGGAAAACCGAAAAATGAATTCTCAAAATGCAACTAGTGTAACAAAATACGAGAAATTCGTAACACGTCTAAAACCTGTATCCACGAGCGTCAAACATTGCTCTCAAACAAACAAGATGTGTGCAGAGTGCCACGCAGATATGTCAAATAAAAAGATTTACAAGCGCACGGGATTTGCTTCAAATCAAATATCAGAATACGCGGAACACAGCATATATTCGTTTCTACATATTTTTTCGTAGAGGATCATGTATCGCGCACTGTTATATTTTTTTGTCCGCGGTACAGCGCTTTAGTAAAGCTTCGATTTCAAATGCATGTGCGTTTGTTGTAAAAAACAAATGTTGGAATGCTTTGAACCGCTGTATTGAAAGCTCGAAACTAGTGAAACTGCGGATTTGGAACTTCTGGTTCTGACCTAGTTTATCAATAAATAATACAAATAAATATTTGCATTTATGTAATTAATAGTTTTATTTTGATAAGTAAGTAAACCAACATTTTACCTACCTTTTAATAAAATCTGGGGGCACGGAAGTGCCCCCGCAAGTCGAGCAAAAAAAAAGCGGCACGGCCGTAACATCCTTTTCTCGAAGCAATTCGGGCTATTTTTGACACCCCTATAATTCCGTTGTGGATAAAACAAGAAGCCTGGATTTTCAGCAACTAATCAGTCATTGTATAAACACGGTATATTTAAAATTTCAGTCAATTTGAACTAGTAGTTTAAGAATGACAACTTGTTAAAATTTTGAATTTTGTCACTCACTGATTCACTGACTCACTGACTCACCGATCATCAAAAGTCTAAGGTACTTCTAGCAGACTTAGAAGCTTAAAATTTAGAATACAAATAGGGTTTAGTGTCTTAATCATGGGAAAAATCTAATATTTTCTAATTTCGGTCCAGTTTTCTAAATACACCAACTGCAACAATAACTTTGTAATCCCATATAAATGTATAAGATTACAAGGTTACATTTGCAGTTAATGAATTATTATTACTACATACTATATGAGGCATAACGGGAGGGGGTATAGGGTGGGTAAGGGTGTTTAGCCCATGAAACTGAACAACATTCCCATAGGAAAATATGTTGAATTATGAAAAAATAACGTCTTTCCATACAAATTGGACTTATGTTCGCTCTACAAAAAGAAGTGAGATGCCATCAAAAACATTCTGTAAAAACCTCAAGTCTCGCCGTAAAAAGTTGTGAGATCTGTATAATACCAAGTCGATTAATCTATTTAGTCTCTACTTAAAGGACCTTCTGCCTTAGGTTATTACGTATGTTATTATCATGCCAATTAAAAAAAAATACCTCTAAAACAAATAGATCGACTTGGTCATCGCAAGAAAACACAAATTCGCCATTAACATTTCAGGAGCATTAACTTCTCGTCGTGCTGTGTAGTGTGATACATACTACTAATCAAATCATGCGATGGCCAGGTCGGTCTATTTGTTTTAAAGGTTTTTTTTTAAATTGGCATGATAATAACATACGTAATAACTTAAGACAGAAGGTCCTTTAAGTAGAGACTAAATAGATTAATCGACTTGGTATTATACAGATCTCACAACTTTTTACGGCGAGACTTGAGGTTTTTACAGAATGTTTTTGATGGCATAACCTTTTATCTGACAATAATAAAATATGTTAGCATAATTCAATAACATTTTTAATCATTATGATTTTAGTTAAAACAACAGTATTAACCAAAATCGCGTCTTTTCAATAAAGTTTGCTAACGTGAACTGAAGTGGTATTCAAAATGTGCTCCAACTTATACGAATCGATTTTATACTTGGAAGAAAATTTTCGTTCAGAGCTTACATGTGTGGGTAATGCCATATGTAGATATAAATGTGTTTATTAGCCAATACTCTCGAGTTTGATAAGGGCAAGATGTGTTATTGCCTGCTTATAGGGCGTGAGGGGTTCCAAAACTTAAGTGAATAAATAAGGCACATGATGTATGTCGTGAACCAGTGGGTTGTACTGTGTTATGTGCAATAACGAAATAATCTTCTTCAACTTTAAAAACGATGCCGGAACACAGTTGTCAAAATGAATATTCACGTGAGTTATCGTGCTTGTAGATATGTTGTAACTAAGGTTTAATTTTCCTTTACTTGGACGAAAAATATAAAAGCCTTTTAGCACATATTACAAAACCTAAAGCGCAAATATACGGCAGAGTTCTCAAGATAATCAATTTATCTAAAACAAAATTATGTTGGAACCACATGCTATTTAAAATGCGCGTACGTTCATGAATAAAGCCGGCGAAGGCTTGAGAAGAAAATTAATTTTATGCGAGGCAACCCGAAGCGATCAGTGTCAGTATATGACGCCGATCAGTATATGATGATAGATATAAGCCTACAAACGTCATTAGTCTGTTCACCGAATACCCATATGGCAGATAAATTGTCGCAAATTATTTGTTGAGAATTCAATTTTGAAATGAAAACATTATAATTAATCTGTAATGCTGACATTTAAGAATTTCAGTTCTGTATAGTTCATCTTCACTGATTATAAAAAAACAGTTTAAATTGGTGATCGGGAGTTAGTTTGACCGAAGATCACAATATATTATTGACTCAAAGATTTGACATATGGAAAGTCCGATGTTAAAAATAAAAACACTACTTGCTACGGCCCTGTCGTCCACCGGCACCAACACCAGCGCGATTCCTCTCAGTAGGTACCCACTGCCGAGTGTGGAGATCCTGACATTTAAAATGTACTGGTAAAATAGTTCCTATGCTAATTGTAGAGAATCGCGCTGTACGCTTTTTAAAAACGAAATTTCGAGAGATATTATTAGCAATTTGCTAAGAAGATAGGTGTCAGTTACAAAGGCTTTGCTAAACAACACCTAACGCTGTAAACCTTCAAACATCATTAGGCCGTTAATCATTTACTCAGGTTTACAGACGTAGTCTAGGTATTACAGGCTCTCGGCCTAACATAATTAATTAGCTGGTTATAGTTACTGAAGTGGAATAATTGTTTTGAAACACTACCTATATTATTGTGAGCATTACTATATATTACTATTACATTGCTGTATATGGTGATTAGTCTGCTACCGTGCGTCGTAGCAGGATGACAGATTGTTACGTATGTACAGCCTTTCTTTATTAGCGCAGTTATCTCAAAAAAATATTTCAAGTCCAATCAGTAGCGCGAACAGCAGCGTTTCTACAATTGGTACTATCGCGTAACGAAATTTTGAAATTTATAATGTAGGTACTTGTATCAGATTGTCATACAAAATTTGTTGATATTCGGTTGTCGATAGTCGTCTGTAGTAGGAAGTGGCGTCTCAGTACTTTCACAGATCTAAGATTACAAACAAAGAAACACAAAATCTCTTTACCTCTTTTATATTTTTATAAATACCTAGCTATCATAGGTTAATTGGAACTTGCTACAGGTCCAATTTACCTCCATTGAATATGTATTACATATTCACGGCTTCGCTCTGCCGCGGCCGGGGCTAATTGCATAGGTGAGTTTACAGATGCATCATCTTACAAGATACTGCTATGTATAATAACAGACACTGGCCGATTATGAGAGAAGGCTATTACAATCAGCGGCTACGATTAAATTTCAGTAGTAAGTATCGATACCTGAGTTAAGCTACGGTTCCCGAGGTTGTTCTGTGGATGAGTGAACATCTTGGTTCACTTTTTTCAGCGATTTACTTAAAAATCTGCTATAGTTGAAAATATTCCCAGCTGTATTTTCTTCTTAAAGAAAAAACAATTCGTGCAGAACAATGACAAGATATGATAAAAACAGTGCACTGAAGTTTACCCCATAACTGTCCTGTACGTAACTTTCAAATAATCAACAAGTAAAATACAGAAAGTTTTAAATATACCATATGGTTTTCGTAACAAAACTCGAAACACATATCTTAAGTAACTTTTCCTTTATACATTCTACGTTGTTGTCTTTTAAATCTTGCTGCGTTCTGTTTCCCTCAGTTATGGAAGTTGTTTCACAAAGTTACGAAAACAATACAATAAAACATTTAAATTCCTCGTATACGCAAATATAATTTCTGTTTAACACTTTCCTCTGAAGATGTTGATCAAAGTTTTAAAGCTCCGAAGTGGGAAGAAAAAGATGAAAAATTACTTTCCATGACCTTCAGTGTCTGACTGTGGAACGAAAATAATTACAGAAAATGTTTGATGTATCAATCACTGTCGTTATAAATTTATGGAGACGAATTATTTGAAAATAAGCCTGAAGGATTTTGTGTGGGATTTCATTGAACGAAAAATAGTTACTATTACGTTAAATTACTTTTGTTGTTATCAGAAATTAAGCACGTTTGAATAAATTTAAGTGTTTTAATTCTTTTTTGCTTTAGACGAATACGTGGTTACTATGATTATAATAGCCTTTTCACCTTAACAAAAGGAACAAGATGCACTGGTAGAAGCAGTACAATAATAAATATCAAAAGAATACATGCATTGCGAAAGTGCTTTCACTACACTTAAGAATCAATTATTTCAAGATGTACCAACAACTGCTGACCTCCAAGTTTGTAAAAGGCAGACGAAGTGACATTATCATACACACAGTGATATTGTAAACATTTTTTATATGAATTCAGAAACCTAAAAAAATAACGCAAAGATTTTTATATCACAGCGACGTGTGACAATTTCAACAACCGAAAATACAAATAAGAACATATTTTATCGCCAATATTTCCGTCAAAACGTTAAAGAGAAATATTTTGTCCCGAAAATTCGTATAAAATATCTAAATGACGTCATATTACTTCGGCAAAGTCACCGTGACAGGCGTAAACAAGTGAAAAAAAAATTTCGCTATTCCATAAAGCTTATTTTTACCAGGCAAGGGAAAATCATATTACTGTTTAGAAAAGAGCTTATATCGATTTGTTCCCAGTACATCGTGTGTATTGTTAATTTATACAAACGGTCGGACAGGGACGAAGCCATTGTTGTACTCCGATCAACTTCGACAATTCTTTAGAGGTTGGGGCTCTTTACTTTTTGTTGTGTTGTATGGCTGCTTTGGACCGTAATTATGTATTAAGGGTTGTTGTACCTTTTCCTTTGGAATATTCCAAATTCCAAAAAATCTTTATTTTATCTTAGTCATAGTTTAAACCTCAAACTGTAGTATTAGTATAAGTTCAACAAAGAAGAGAACATTTTACAAATGTTCAACACCAACAGAAATAACCTGTTACCCTTGACCTCAAGAGCTTTAGACTATCGTTAAGCGATAAATCAGTCTCTAAAATACCCCACCATGCATGCCTCTTAAATCTCTACAACGGTCGAATTAAATCAGTACAACACATAGGCGATTCAGAAACCAATTCTCAACAATTCACTTTACAAACGACTATAGATTTATTCATCATCGTAAACGGGATTAACACGCTTCATTCAATGGCTCGGAAAATTAACGCACATGTGTTTAAAATTAGCGTTGACACAATATAATATTGTGGGGCTCCGAGCTAGCCTACAGGGATCGTTCAACCGTTAATTTTGTATAGATTACACGTAATCTGATTGCTGAACGGCTCCAAACAAATCGGTTTTCTGTAAGGGGGTAGCGTGAAACGACGATTACATTCTGTAATGCTGATAGATAGATATTGCTGTTTATAAGCTCAGTATTGGGCGATAAACGATAAAATAATCGTTACCATTATGTTCTTGGTAGGCAAGATGGGTGTACAAGTTGTTTGATAAAGTCGGATTTGAATGATTTTGGTTTCGATGGAAGGATCACTTTTTACCGCTTTTTTCAGTGAAATACGCCCTTGTAATCAAAAATGAGATCTTTGATAGTTTGTAAGCAAGTTAATGCAATATTAGAGCACTTCAAAATTAATGTTTCTAGGTCAAAGTCAGAAGCAAACTATCGAAAATCTCAAGTTCGTAACTATTCGTTATCCGAGACCGCTTTTGTGTTCCACTGGATACTTTGAAAGTCTATCTAATTCCCACTACAATATACATCATAATAATTAAGACAGTATCAATATACAGTAAGAAAATACATTAAGCAGATAGAATACTTGTTCGGTAAAGTTTGAAAGGGTAGCATGAATCAATACGATTTAGGTATCTACCAAAAGTCCGAAGCCCGCAAGCGTTCTCCCAAGTTCCCAGAAGTTTACAAACAAAATATCATTAATAATCATCGGTTTGACGATCCATTTATTTCGTGTGGTACTTTTAGTAATTATTTCTCAGTCAAGGACCTGAATTCAAGGTATATTTGTCATTGCGTAATTACTTAGTGCGTTCGCAATTTGGCCGCTTGTTTCGAGAACAAAGCTAACACTAGGTACATAAATGTAAACTGTAGTTTCCACGTTGACCTAGAAAGCACGCATCATTTATAATGCCTGTTTGCATCGTCAATTTATTACCATTAATAAATGATCGTTACGAACTTTCCTACATTGTAAACATTTAAAAGGGCACTTAAGTTACTTAACTTACTTTTTAGATATTTATTACTAATTAGTAAATATTGTAACTCTTCCAATGCTGCTGCAATCTTTATATCTTTTTTCTTTTTTTTAAAGTATATAAGTATGTTTATCAGTTATTTGGTTACTATAGTACAAGCCCTGCTTAGATTGGAATCAAATGACTGTGTGTGAGTTGTCCAATAATGTTTATTTATTTATTATTTATTTATACTATAAAATCAGTATACTCGTATTCACGTCAAGCCAAGCTAAAATGACGTAACAATACATAGATTTCCATAGCACCAATACAAAATCTAACCACGGTTCCCAATTATTTTCCGTCTAAACATGTAAGTAGTAACAAACCCTCTCAGCTCATTACAGCGGCAAGTGACCGTGACAATCTAGTTGGTGGTACTGTGCAGTCGCCGCAGCGGGCGGATTATAACCGCAAATCCCTTTAAGAGCATATCAGCGGGGTTCACGAGTTTCACGACGATCCGACCTGTTTCGATTTCACTTCACGGTTTGCTTAATACCGTTTTAGTTGCGATTTTTGCTCGCTTATACGGATTCGATACAATTTTATAGGACTGATATTGATATTTCAAGTGTGGGAAGATTTTTTATCTAAATGTTGGTCAAGGGTTTCCGTTATTATACCGTAGTCATCATTACAGCTCCGACTAAAAATGAGAACTGCATCATTTAAGAAATTGTTTTAAAATGTAATGAGTTTTCAAGGTCTTGTCCTCCACCTAACTAGCTAAATATATTACGGATAATAATACTCGTAAAACAAGCTTAATCATACTCATTATTATTTAAAACCCGAAATCAAAGTTCAGCAGCTATTTACTCCAAACCTTCATAATCAATAAGCAAGCGTACTACAGGTAATTAAGGAAAATAAGGCCTAAATATTAACAAGTTCAGAGGGTGGCTCAAACAATTACTGATTACACAAGACTATAATTAACTTAGAAGGTTATACACAATACTAAGGGTACACCACTCACAGTAAAGCGAACGTCTCTATCTATTTGTATTTAGTAACAGTTCAAATTGTTTGTGAAATGGATACACAGTTGTATAAAGACGCGTTTATAAGCTAAAGATGTAGAAAATATGTAACGTTGTAATTATTTTGGGCTTTTTTCCAGCTCAGAGCATTTGTGATTCGTTTTAGTACTTATTTGAATGTTCTTTGGGACCTATATTTGAGCAACAGATTTAGAAATACGTATATGTATTCAGTGCAATGAAGTGTTAAAGAAATGTAAGAGATAAAAGCAAAAATAAGAAAACTGCTCTATATTTAGATGTTCTAAAATAGAACTGTCCTTACTTTAAAAGATGTAGGCTAAAAATACATAGCGTCTAGCGGTACGACTTGAGCTCGTAGACCTTCGTAGACCATAATTTTCGTAGCGTCCATCTACACCGACCTTAACGAGTGTTGGAATTAGTCGTAGTAACACAAATATTATCTGCGTATGTTTGTACGTGCCCTCTTAAACAAGGCGTGTACACATTCTTGTTCATAACGCAAACTGTATGAAGTGTCCCAGTTTGCGGTGTTTTGTTCCACCGTACGAGTTACTTCAGGTGTTCGCGTTTGTTTATTTTGACACGCTTGTTTTACGGAGATGGGTGTAATTATGGAGTTGCTCATTAAACGTTTTACGTCACTGTCCTAGAGCAATGTTGACTCCAAAATAAAAAGTTATTTACTCATATTATCGTTATGCGTCACGCAATAGCGCCGTATATTATAATAATATTGTTGGTCGTGATTTCCTTTTAATTAAATTGGTAATATATTATGCTAATTTGATATGATGATTTTGATGAAACTAACCTTTTAATGATCATTGTTACTTGAGAGGGTCAGTTTTTTATAGTTACAAACGTTTAAAATATCACTATTTAATAACGACCAAGTTCCGTTTCCAAAAAAAAGCAACATGATTGGTAAACTGCTACTTTCAGAATTAGAAACTAACAAAATTGACCCTCTGCATCATTTCCCATCATTAACTATAAAAAAATGTAACTAGTTCTCTAACAAAATCATAAATAAACCTTATAACACAACCATATTTCTAAACAAAACTTCACAAACACACTGCTCTCGCGGTAGGTTTTTACGTACAGTGCTTTGTAACTCCAGTTTTTCCACACGGTGTCAGCTTATACCGGTATGACGGCATGTGTCATGTTTTTGCAGGTCAAAGCCGCTGCACGTATTTCTGGCAGATGTACGATCGATATTAGGCAGGTTGACTACTATTTTAGGCCTCTGGCGTTTGCAAATAATGCTCATTTACTTAATAAGTGTTTTAGAAACGGTAGTTAATATTAAAAGTGATTTATGCCTGGTTTCTGAATACATTTAGCAGTAGTTTATTTTATTCAAAAGCGTTTTTTTATATGAGTTTTAACACTATTGAATTAACTGCCTTTTTAAAACACTCATAAAGTAAATAAGCGTAATTTCAATATTGCAAACGCCGGAGCACCAAAATAGAAGACAACCTGCCCAATATCGATCGTACATCTGCCACAAACAAATTAGCTGTTCAGAAAAATAAAATCAGGAAAGTGAGATAAATAGTATTTTACCTCAAAAACTGTTAAAGATAACAAGCAAATCTAATACAATTAGGTCGTAAACCTTATCAGCTTTTCTGAATACACAGAGTAACAGGCATCAAAATATGACATGATTATATTTATAACTCTTTTTCTTCTTCTCTTCTTTATAAATTAAATATAATAAAATTTCATTAGAAATTTAGTTCTATTTACACCAATCTAAAGAAAACTAATTTCGAACCGTGTTTTCTCTAAACAAATCTGTTTTTCTAAATCCTATTTTCGTGCCATCTATTTTTAAACCACAGTTAATAAACTCCATGACACGTTACAGCGTTGGGCGTACTTGTTATTTTCTTTTACGAAAATTACTTTGAGCGTTTCAAAGTAATCCTAAATACTGAAAGTATAAACTTTAATCATTTATTAAAGTTTGTTGGGCAGGCCGTAGATCAAAGGACGGGCTCCCGTTACGTTTTTTCACTGAAATGCGACTATCGAACGAAGGAAATTGAGGTTTTATGTATCTGTAAATTATTTCGAGGGATTTGTGTAATGGGTTTACGCAAAATTGAGATACGTCGTTGACAAATAGTTTTTGTTGTGGTCTTTTTTATTATGCTGTGACGCGTGTTTTGGTTTCATGTAATATGAAAAAAAGAAATCGGTTCGTGATTAGTTTTATCTACGATCTATTTCAAATAATTACGTACATAGTTTAGTGTCATGTTTGTAACAACCTATTCCTATGATAACGCCTATAATCTGATTGTGTATGTTAACAAGGCATTCTTAGGATTACGGTAACAGAGTAGGGTAATGAGTTAATTGCCATTCGCAACCCATTCATTTGCAGCAATAAGGAATTAACACCTCAGTAAAGGGGAACGTTCTCATCATATTTTATAAAGCATAAATAGAGCTGTTTGTTGCGTAATGGCTAATAAAAGTTGTCAGCTCAGGTGGCCACCGCGTTACAGTCCAACGATAAATCAGAAAATGCTTTACCGTAACCATCTTAAGAAAACCCGTCACGGTTTCTTAACCATCCAATTTTACTTCAAAAGTAAAATAAAGTACTAATCTCCAGAGGTCATGTTAATTTGGTTTTATTTCACCCTCAATGGTGTACACCTTTAGGATTAGCTCTTAATTAAATTTTCTTATAATTTAAGACACGAGTTCTTTAACGCAGCTTTTAATTCGGCGTCATGTGAATTACCTACTTTAAATATACCAACGTATTATTCTATTTAAAATGAACTTCATTCTATGGATTTTATACTACACTAGCTGACCCGCGCAGCTCCGCTCACGCTTTCTTATTTTTATTCAATACCGCGCATCTTCAAATTTATTCACCTTTTCAGGACTTCCACAAATAACTCAAGACCAACATTAGCCAAATCGGTTCAGCCGTTCACTAGTTTTAACGAATATACTTAAAAACCTTGTAATAAAGATTCTGCAATGAATATCAAAAACCAGTCTGTAATGCTAGCCTGTTGCAACTAGGTTTCAGTCCATTGTTGGACATAAGCCTCTCCCAATCTGCGCCATATCTAGATCAATACTAGTTCTATTGTTACAGCCTGCTACTATTATTACCTCGGGAATAGTTGAAGTGCAAAATTTGCTCGTCGTACTTGAAGATATCTAAAATGGCTCAATGCTTCGTAATATTGCTGGATGATGTACTATTATTAGTGCCAGACGTCTTGTGTTTTAATTTAGTAGCGTAAGATGTATCAAACAATGTTGCAGTTAAATTAAATGAATAGTAATTCAGTGCTTTAAAGATTCTCTCATTCTCAAGTTCACGGAAAAATATTACTATCGAATAAAGTACAGTACAAATACCACTACTCTACTAAGTTATTATTTATTTTCCACCCAGACAAATAATAAAATTCAAAGTTAGATTGTAAAATGATAGTTTTGTTTTATTCTGTACATAAATTCTCAGAATATTTATCCCCACTTAAGAAAGTTTAGTCTATACGACTTTCAAAGTACTTTAGATTTCAATTCTAATTTAGAATCCAGTCTCTAAATACTAAATTCTAGAAATCATTTAACACCGTCGTAAACTTTGGTGTTTGTTCTTTCACAAAGGTTTTGACTTTAAAGCAAATAGGGAGAACCTAGATTATTTAGTAAACAACGACATGTGGCTTTAGCCAAAGCTTGTGAGGTTAGACCAACAGACCCCTTGTGGTGGGGTGAAGCGTCCAATCTCTCAGAATTTGGTAACAATAATGGAATTACAAGCTATTGGAATTTAGGTGTCGAGCCCCCAACCCGGCGTGTGATCGGCATGTCTAAATAACTGCTATCTTTGACTAACTTAGTAAATACCTTAAAGTTCAATGTTGTATTTAGAATTGATAAATTATGTATGTTCACTTTGCTTCATAAACATCGTAGTAAGACTATATTATGTAAGTATCTATATTAGTCATCGTAATACACATGTAGATAATGACATTTGATCTTCTGCATAAAGCAATTGCCTATACAACTACAAACTACTCTAGGTAATTTTTTAATTACATATTATATTCCTTGCTGTTTATTTCGCTCCTTTTAAAGCCAAACTAAAACAAATTATAATAACAATAGTAGTGGTCGCAATTTCCGGTAAGCTGTACAATCAATTGGCAACTAAATCTCGGCCATGTTTCGTTAAATGAATTAGTTTTAGTTTTGATAAACGCCCGGCTTGCCATTCCCCAAGAGGCTATTTTCAAATTAATCTTAACTGATACAGGGGATAAACCTTAATGTATTTTAAAAGCTTCGGAGAGATATTGAATTCGTGAAACCCGTTTGATACGAATAGAAAGTATTGAATATATTTTATCTTTAAGAATTAAAGTAAGCATTCACAAGAAAAGGGTTTTAGCAGGAATTATATCTTTCAAGTTTATCCAAAAAATATTCAGATGTACGCAAAATAATTTAGGTACTCATTTTACAATGTCGTAGACACTAGATTTATAAATCTTTGAACGTGAGCGTTGAGAAACAATTAACAAACAAATTATTGTTCATTTAAAAAGGTCTCGAAGACCGTCGTGGTGAAGGTCACATCTACAAAGTTCCCAACAGATTTCCATTGTAGTGTTTTCGGAATAAACAGAAAACAGTCGTGCTCAGAGTTCGCAACAAAAAGAGGTGGCCGCTAAAAGATCAATGGAGATTTGCGGAGGGATATTGAATTTTCTCTTGAAAAGCAACTAACAATGGTTTTGACATGGGTCCGAACGGACATCGGATATGAGTGCTTTTGAACGGCCAATAAGTTCACTGCCTGATTGAGTTTTACGTAAAATTACGGTAAAACTCCCCGCAATCGTGCAACGAAGTTTAATTAGAGGAGTTTCATAATAAATTCTGCCGAAAAACAGGATCCAACGTAGAATGTAATTTTGGTTTTCCTTATTGAAGGTTAAAAAGTGTTGTAAATTAAAAATAACGCTTAAAAAGAACTCCAAGTGTTTAAGAACACACATATAAATTCACTTTTATGTTTGTTTCAGATGTTCAATCGTAATGAGAAGAACGTGAATTGGTAAGTAGGTCAAACTTTAACTCAGGTCACTAAATAATGCAAGGAGGGACTGAAAGCCTCTAAATTTGTACTACGAAAGTGAGTACACTTATTTACATACAAAATGTATGCAATGGTGTAATTATAATAGGTATATTTTTGCGTAGAATATATTAAAGAGTAAATCCGTAAAAATATTGGCAGTATTTCGATATTGAATATTTATCGAACGTATTCACGCTGCATATTACGATAAAGTAATCCTATAAACACACGCTTGAATACCTGGTGAGAAATCTCAAGTAAATCGTCCCTCCATACTAATCCGGGGCGGCATTCTCTGAGATTTCCACGTGGGACGTATCACAGCTGTCTAACAAAAGAATCCTCATAATACACGCCACTTACAATAAAGTTTGCTCTCAGACTTTCTCATTATTTGAACCTTATTATTTTGTTCGAGTACAACTTGGCAAAAGGTTTTTAAGAGTGTTTTAATATCGCTCTTAGCTATAGTATTCAAAACTCAAGTAGACAAAATATTTCTAAAAGTTTAATTTTAGGGAACAGATTTGGGTTAATTAAGCAGGGAAATAGTATGTAGATTGAAATATACTAAAGAAAAACTCAAGTAAGCTACTATAGATTAATGTTTAATGTGACTATATACACGTAAAATACATTCGCAGATACAAAGCTCATTTACTGAACATTAATGTAGTAAAAAATCACAGTATATTATCGATAGCCGATATTTACATGCAAAATGTTGCACATTTAATTGAACATGTGTAAATACTATGTGAAAAGCGGTACAATCTGTCAAAGGGTATTTACCGACGAAATGCTGAGGTATTAAAAACATATAGACCGCACTCATTGCAATATTAATTTATTCCTATAAGTATTTACAGTTTCGGAATACTTTATCATAAATTATGATTATTTGAATGCTATTTTGTCAAAATTTGTTTTGCACAACTTTATATAAAGACGAAACTACAGATTTATTTACAATAGATAAATAAAGATAAAAGTATTCTTTTAAATCTAATGTCGAAAATCTAGGAGGTCGTAATACGAAATAATAAATGAGACTGGTCAAATTATTTATTTTTAACCACAATTTTACGCCTTTCGCAGAATTCACGCCCGCAATACATCAATTTAGAATACACTTTATTTTCCTCATCCAGTTTCCGAAATAAACAAGTTCATTGACCCTACATATAAATAAATAATCCCTATCACATACAGATTATCCAACAGAGCAAATATAATATGTCATAATTAGCTATATAAATCTTGATAGATTATTATTTTCCCCTCGTAGTTCATCACGGCGATTGTTGCTCGCTTCACTGATTCCTCTCTATCAACATTCCTTGCCGATATATCGCAGCCTCTTGAGATGTTGTAGAGGATAAATAAATGCAATCTTAGTTGAAATTGAGTTTTTCTACACTGTATTTTCATTTGAAAATATATTACATGTCGTTTGTTTTTTAAGTAGTTTTTAGATTTGAATTGTTTCTCTACAATTAATTTTAATTTTAAATTGTATTATTTTGAAACTTCAATTTAAAATTATTAATGTGAGTGTATTTCCAAATCGATAAATTTTATTTAACAAAACCATAAATGAAATCAAAAGCAGAACGAAGCAGAAGAAATAAGTAAAATTATTTTAAATACATTTGACGAAATTGATACCAAACTGTGTTAGAATTTTTGGGCACAAAACTAACTTACTAAACGCAAATAGATCGAAAAATGTGAAATAATTTTAACAGTTCGTTTTAATTAACCAATATTTGTTTAACACAGTGTTTATTTAAAAGCAACATTTTATTGGAATAAATAAAGAGCGCTATAGTTTTAATTATGTTGGTAAATATTTTAATGATTTCCGTTCAAAGTAATGCGTAGCCAGTCTGTTATTATGACTTCCATAGACATTACATAGAGTAGCCCTAAAGTAATAAATCGAAATTAATTACTTCTAGTGTTATCTATACCTATACAAAATAATGCGTAACTAAAGATAAAGATGAATACTAAAAACACAGCAGCAGCAACCGCTAATACTTATACATTTTTTTAGAATAAATATTCAATCAGAAGAAAACGAGAAGTAATAAACAATCACGTCCCCTTCTCGTATAAACCAATACCCCAATACCCGGAGCGTTCAACACAAATTCCCCCTAACATATTGAACATAGAACTACTGAGATATTCAAACGGGCCCATCAATTTGTTCTGAAATAAGAAAGCCCTACAAATCGGTGAGAATGCGTACGTTTGTATGAAATATACGGCTACGATTATTTATCGCGGTTCGAATACTTCTGATTTAGTAGACTGGGCTCTTTTCAAACATGACATTTTTATTGCCCTCTTTTTCTTTGACGGTTAGAATTACGTCCCCTATAAGATTTCCTTACCATTTAGAATATGAATATTTTTATAAGTAAGGTAAAATTTAATTTTATTCATATTATTTAAAAAGTTGATTTGGTACAAAAAATAAATGCACATTACATAGCAATATTAGAAACACAAATTTCATAGAAATTGTAAACGATACTTTGGAACGTTACAATATCTTTACAAAACAAAGGAAGATGGTAGCGTCGTAGCAGAACGCTACGTTGTCTACGACGTAGCACGTAGCCACATTACGTGAAAGAACTCGACGTTTCATTTCAAGTATCTGATTTCCACTTCATGGTACAAAAGCTCTCTGAAGCGAGGGTGTTCAATCTTTTGAGAATGTTCAACCGTAAGAACTTTGTAAAATACGCGTCTATTTTACAATATTGTCATATTTTTTACAATGGCAACAATATTTATAACCTTTTATACTATAAGCCCTTTTGTAAAATAGAATGTTATAACAATAAATTATTTTATACTTAATTTCGTTAAAACTAACACAAAAAATTAAGAAATAGTCTTGTAGTTACATAGACGAACCAAAGACATGCTGTGAATGTTATTCTTTATTCAGGTCCATCGGTAAAAGTGTACAGTTAACTCGAGTAGAGTCAATATTTTATTCACTGTAGCAACTCTTATAAATGGTTAGTGCAAGCAAATTGATGTTTAAAACGGTTAGAGATATATTCAACTAGTTATAAAATGTATTAAAAAATTCAAGCAGTTATTCAATTAAGTAAACTAGTCAATAGATGGACGTGTAGTAAATTAAAAAATAATGCTATTTATTTAAAAGTTAAAACGAACTTGCGACATTTAGCACAACAATAGAAACTGTGTGACAACATTTACTATTGCATCCGAATTCATGATTTTTTTTGGTAAATAAACTTTTGTGATCAAGACGGAAGAGGTTATTGGAAAAGGTTTTTGTTACAATAACTGTGTATTTGTTTGTCTTTACCATGAAAGTAAATATCACAACACCTATGCAAAAAACTGATAAGTTATTTTGCTACATAAATATAAGTTAGACAACGGTTCCCAGCAAAGTATTCTTTAATTAATTGATAAAGTACCCCGTCTTTGAGGAAATGCTTCTCACGCATTTTGTTAATGAAAAACAAATTTTGAATCAAGATTGAAGCCTCGAGTTTATCTTAATGCTTAGTTGTTTAGTTAGTTAATATTTTGCTTCAACCACGAAATGTACACTCAGCTTCATTTTAGTACTTTGATGTTAAGAACTGTAGAGATTATCTACATAGCTACAAAGGTAGAATAAAACGATTGCATAAAAGTAAACATAAATTAGTTTACATATTATAAAGAACTAGCTTCTGCTCGCGATTAAAAGAGTGTCCAATGTGTGAATGAAGGTTATCTAAAAAAACTACCTACTTACCAAATTTCATAAAAATCCACCGGCTACTTTTCGCGTGATAGAGAAAAAAATGCTTTCGGATATTTAATATTGGTAGGATAGTATAGTATTAGGCCAATTTTCGTAACCAAATATTATCATTAAAAAGACGAGGCTTAGCGTATTATTAGTATGTTTGATGTAACGAGCGCGACACATTCGCACTGAGCGTAACCATGTATTTATTCATCCACGTTATTGCTCAATTTCCCATATCATAAAAATGTAAACACGCACTTTTCAATAAGGAAAGGCCTCATTTCCACTCATTTCACCCACAATCATACGTCATGTCATGAGTTCTCAAGGGTCTCCATATATTTTGTATGTATATGTTTTGACATTTTCTTGCTATGAACAAAAAATAATTTCACGTACCTACGCGACGCAAAACGGGACCGCGTTTATAGACGTGACGCCTTTGATGCTTTTAGGTCGAGATCACATTAGGAGGGAAGTAATTTTTAATGTCTTTGTATACCCACCATTTTCACATTAGCAATGTATTCTGTTGTACAGTTGTTTAGGTGTTTTGTTCGTCTTTCACCTGGACTAACAAAACATATTATTATATACGTGAAATAAAATGCTGATATCCAATAGGGTAAGGGGTTAAGAATTATTTCAGACAATAGTCTGAAATAATTCTTAAGATGTTTATTACCATGAAAGGTAGGATAATAAGTATAAATTTAAATAAAAAAATACTATTTAAAACTCCCGCATAAGAATATATTTTGAAGTGGGTTATTCATAAACAAACAAATAACGGACACAGATTGCAACATGCAATTGAAAAACTACCAAACCAAAGTCAATTATAAACAAAGCCAAAAATACCCACTGTCCTACATTCCACAGCAAAATCAAATTACGACAAAATACTATCACTGCGTCGTCAAAATTTTGACGTAAAACGTTGATGAAATTTTCCATAACTGGTTCAATAATGTTAATAAATATTCAAGAGTCGGCGCAACTTCGATGCTCTCAATTTGCAAACCCACTTACTGTTACCACGAGGATGCTTCACTCGTAATAGCTTCAATAGTCTATTTTATAATGTCTACGGGTAGTATTAATTTAGTTTGTTTAGTTTTAATTAGGGAAATATTTTTTGTATCAAGTAACAAAGTGAAACTTCATAAAAAAATTACATCAATACAAAAATTTCGATCTTGTTTAATTCTTTTTTATTAAAAAAAGATAAAAGTTCAATAATATTTTATTTAACAAGCTGACCACTAAAGCTGAAAAAATAAATAAAAGCCATTAAATGTGAAAACAATGACAAAAAATAAATAACCTTAATGGCGTTTTGTTATGACCATGTTATGACTTTGAACGCTAATGGCCAGTGTTTATTTTTCATATTCCAAAGAGTACATATTGTAAAGGAATAATATTATATTTAGTAGAAATTGCAGTTCAATATCATAAGAATGTCTGATGATAACACTTTCAGCTTATTGGAGCTTGCATTCATTTTGTAAATATTTTGTCCTAAAATATTATAAAGAAAAGCATGATATTCAGGAAGTTATAAATAAAATATTTGTTTCAGCAGCTGTAGTTTCTGGAATAAACTCGTTTTAAATTGTTTGCTATGAAACAGGAGTGAATAAAACGTTCGAGAAGCCACTTATAATATTTTGCTCGAGAAAATTGTACATTTTACCTATTTAAGCCGATTACACGTTTCAGAAAACAAGGGCAATTATTGTGAAGGACTGTCTAAGTGGATCATTCTCTCATTAGTGCGTAAAATACAAAATACAATAAAAATATAATTATACGCAAATAGATGTTATCGTTTGGCGAAAAATAATATGTTATTACGACGGAAATACTATGAATTAAATGTTTTAGTGTCAATACTAAATACTTTCAATTTTTTGTTATGCTTATTTCGTTGCAGCTAAAGAAAAAGGAATTTATTTCAAAGAACTCTATTGTCATAGAAAACGTGAGGCTATTGTTAATAACAGTAGCGTCTCAGAGAACCCCACACTTATGCGGAAAGAGTTTTTAAAAAGTGTGATGTGGCATTCAGAATAATTCAGATATAATATTCAGAGAAAAATAGCGTTTTATTTCAGCCATGGGAATATCGTAGCGGATGTTTTAGCTAGCAAGTTTATATGGAAAAGTGGGCCATTTTCAACATTATTATTCTAAAATATTAAGGACATTTCGCTGTGTATGTTCAGTAAAATGTCAGAACAGGTACACGATTGTGCAATTTATCGTGAAATGTTTTATAGCTCACCGGGGGGCTTCCCACTTCTCCATTCGCTTATCTTCTGCGTATTTTTGTGAACTTTATTTTACTGAATAAGAATCCTGGATGGGATTACTTGTCGTATATCTGTTTAGCACAAATCTGGTTTCGCGTTTGTTTGAGTCTAGTACTGCTTTCAGTTCTAGGACTTAGGTCTACTATTGAATTACCGTTGGTGTTTTATCTTACTTTTAGTATTGTTTGCAGATAAATGTAAGAGCAAACTACTCAATTCTTTTTATCAGCCCCTTACTATCCCACTGCAGTGCAAGGGTCTCCCAAATTAATCTATTTATTTATTTATTTCTTGACGAAATGAAACATAAACTTCTAAACACAAAAGCAACCAAATAAGTGTTTTTCGTAGTTTAAAGTAATCTTTCACATCAATTTGTATTTTTATAATAACCCAATATATCACAAAATGCAAATTCTGCAAAGTTGGAGTAAAGAATCAATATAAGTTACACTAAACAGTCAACTTCAGTACCAAGCCGATGCAAATAAATTTGCTCATTATATTTGGAAAGCCAAATACACTGTCCAGCTAAACAAGTCATTATAAAAGTTATCTTAACCATAACACTACGTACAACTGCAAAAATGGAGGGTGTATTTTTTCGCGCGGCATCGCTGTATTTTACTCCGCCGCCGGCTACAAAATATTTTGCTGATAAAGTTATTACTGACTAACATCGTTTGAGTGCAGTTCAGTCCACCAGCAAAGAGTACATGTAGAAATATAACACACCCCTCTGGCTCTATGTAATATGCGTTAGTAATAAGATTATAGACAGCAAAAATAAATTGAGAAGTTTCAAACATGAGCTTGAGTTTTAAGAAGTTTTGAAATGTTTTTTCTAGTTTACTAAGTTTGTAAGTTGAGTTTGCTGAGATAGATAAAATTATGCAATAGTGTTACTCATATTTTATTATTGAAAAGCAAATTCAATGAAAAACAGTTGCAAGTATGTTGCAAGTCGTAATTGAAACATCACTTTTTCGGAGTGATAACTTATTGACCTATTACGTTTGTAATGTGATTTTCAAATACCGTAGACAAAAGAAATTTACGACTACAAGTTAAAACTCTTCTCAATTGTATCTATGCCCGTTACCCTTGGCACCTGATTGAATGTTGACACATTTAAAGGTATCCACAAACATACATTTTCCATATCTTGTTAGCAAATTCAATCACAGTTGTAAATAGGTTCCATACAGGTTTCCCGCGTGTATCTAGGGCAAGAGCAGTGGGTCAAGGTGTGCAGCCGGCCTAAACATATTATCGGCAACTAATGCAGTTCCTGTATTGGGTCAAGAGCGAGTTGTGGTTCGTTTATACTCGATATTCGAACTAAGGGCGTTGTTATACCGAGAACGGTTTATGCACATCAAGGACATTCTTCATTTAATTACTGCCTGCATCTAACCTTAAACTAATTGGATAAAGTGATCGACTTTCAATGGTAACTCAACTGTAGGGCGATTCCCTACAGCGTGTACGAACGAATTTTACATTTAAAAAAATTGTTCCAACAGCGTCCACCGGAGGCGCTGATCAGATTTTTTATACAAATTTCTCGATAGCAAACCGGGTAGTGATGGTTGATAGTGGTAGAAAATTGTGCTTATTCGTTGTTTATAGTTTATATCGAAGTATAAATTCGATTTAACAATAGCAATTTTCCTGCTATCCGGAGATTTCGAGTGGATTATTATTTTTAACAGAAGAGCTATTAACTAACAATCAACAAAGCATTCCCGATATTTTTACTAAGAATTAGGGATTTAAAACTTTACCTTTACGTCGTATCATTTTATTCCAATTCTACGTACTGCTAATTGGACGTTTTAATTTCTCTCCATCCTTTGCTAGTGGATTGAAATGTTGCAGCTATTTCAAAACCCGTTTGATTACCAAGAGTAAATGTTTCATTTTTATTTTACACGCTTCATGAGAATTCGAAATTAAATTCTTTGAACATGATCTACTACATTTTAATTCTATAAATGGATTTCAGATAGACTAATAAGCATACTGATTAATGAACGTATTAGTAAACGGTCAAGGGAAAACCAACAAAAAATTTTTTACTTCTATATCACCCATTTTAAAGTCAAAAAGGTTATCGAAATATATTTTGTATTCTTCAGAATCTTATCTTATCGCGGTAAAGAGGGAGTTTGAATAACGGTCAATAGCGGTTCCGGTAGCTCAAATTTATTTTATAGAAAAAGCTCGAGGCGATTTTTATAAGATTATAAAGAGTTTTCGCGGCAAATCCTTTCTTAAAAGATTTATGGGTATTCCAACGAATTGGAAACCGTTTCCAGAAAGTCCTGCGGATCATTTTTCAATAATCTTGTGCGACGGCTTCAGGTATAAGCTGCGAATTTATTGTACGAATTTATTCGTTGACGTTAACGCATGTCTCTATTACATCCATTTAATGTTAACCAAGAATATCGTAAAGATAGAGAAATAAATGTTGCTCCTCCTCTGGTCTCCTAAGGCTTTGAGTCCACTAGGCTGGCCAAGTGCTGGTTGGCGAAAAACTGCATGTTAAAAAATCTTATAAAATAATTAATGTCCCTTAAAATACGTGCGTATTAAACATCAATTCAAACCTCATCTTACAATCGGTAAGAATAAAAAAATACAATTCATGCGAGTTGGACCTTATTTCTTACATAAATTTATTAATCTTCTAAATTATAAATATATTATCTTATATTTATATTTATAAACAAGATATTATATCGTGTTGTTTACGACCACTTCCAAAGATAAATAATAGCTCAGTAGAGCAAACTTAATTCAAATGAACACGGCTCATTGAGCCTCAATGTTTGATAAGACGATTCATTTGGGACGTTCATAATACTGGCCTATTGTTGTACTCATTGACAGTCACTTGACATTATATGGAATCATTGAATGGTATTTCTTAGACAAAATGTAGTAGTGTAGTGTTACCATGCTCGTACTATGACTATGTTAGACCCATCGCTGTGCGCCGGGCAATGGTTAATTCGTTTTATTCGTTTCTCGTAATGAGAGACTATATATGTAGATTATGAGTCCACCACGCAGACCAACAGTATGGGTCTAGGAATAGCTTGTCGAAGGTTTAAGTAGGTTCCTACATCTATGGCATTTACGGAGCGATGTCGACTGTCAAACGCTGTACTTGAATACTATTGGAACTGAGGTAATTAATTAAGCCTTAGTCAATCTTAATTGCCTGTATAGAAGCTAAATAGAGCCTTCAGGAATGACTTCAAAGAAAAGTGCTTTAAAACATGCCTCAAACTTACATACAGTAACTTCTACAATCTATTAAAATATTTTTATATAAAACTGCTTCTGGGGCTATAGTAGTACTGTTCGGTAGTATATCCGACTGCTTACTACGGATTCCATGGGACTAACATTGTAAATGGTGAAAAGCGTTTGTTTTTCATACACCTCTGCCCATACCTTTATGGGTATAACAGGCGTGTTATTAATCACGTATTTTTATTGCCAATAATTCGATTCCTCACTCATAACCTTAAAACTAAAAAATAACACCTCGAAATGATTTCGGAATAATTCAAGCATGATTACGTAATAATATGGGCCGTCAGAAACAGCCTACTCTATATAAACATTAGCTCACACTGACATACTTTTCCAGGCAATTTCCTCCGCGTGCCACGCATTCGCCGTCCTACCCGCAGCTTTAGCTGTCACCACAGGTTACCGGACCGCGCTCCAAATTCAATATTTTGAATTGTTCCATTCGATTTGTGTTTCGAACTTGTTAGACATTTTAATAGACTGCAGAACTTGATTGTGGAACTTAATTTTGTGTTGTGTTATTGAAATAAATTTAAACGCATTAGTTTCTTTCTATTATTTGGATTGTTCGATGTGTTATCATAAGTTCTAATGGATATTTTAAAATATAAATTGACGTCGTTGAAATACATACAGATTTCCACTTTTATTCAAAGTGTTCTTGATTTATTTCTTTAATAAATCGCTGTAGTCCCCCGATAGAATTGCTTTCAAACAGGAATACGAGAAATTCCCAACGCGCTGCAATACTAGATGACTTTGTTTAATTCTAAATCGCATTCGATTCTATTTCTAGATTTATAAAAATAACGTCGCACTTGCGTTACAGACCACTCAATTACTTTTAATATTTAAATTACTAAATATTACATTTTCATATCCCAGATGATGAAAAATTGTACCCCAGATGCATTTTGCAAAAAAAAAAAACTACCAACAAGTAGATTACCGGATATAAACAATGAACGTTTAAAAAACCTTTTAAAATTAATTTTTTAAACTTCTCGACACTTATCCAGAGTCAATATGGCCGTTAATATTAGTAGTTCATAAAAAAGTACTTATATTATCAAAATTCCATACCTACTTAAATAAAATATCAAAATAGCTTTATTAAATGACTGAGAAGGGGCAGTGAAGCCCCATAAACTGATTGGTCAAGCGACATTAGCAGCGCGGCAGAAAAATAACAAATGATATTGACAGAGGAGTCGAGGGTACTCTGACATGGGACCGACCTCTATGAGCTAGCGATTTAGATTTATTTGATGTACCGTTTATAGATTATAGAGATACAAAAATATATCATTGGTTCTCAATGAATAAATAGATTGTCAGTAATATGAAAATAAACAGTTCTTTCCCAGTGATGACCATAATAATATAGTTATACATCGATTTGTTATAATAATATGTTTAGTGTTTACCTTAGGGTAACTTTTCTGGAGCATACGTACCCTAAAATTCAATTATATGTAATTTTAAAATATAAAGAACAAAGATAAAAACTTCCATTGCAAAAGCTCTCAATTGATAACATCCTTTCTTTAAAAAAAATTAACTCAAAATAGATAACCTCATTTCTTTTTGAAGTCAGTTACAACCAATCGTTTTTCAACACTCTCAACAGCTACTTTATAAATATCATATATTTTATTTCAAGTAGTCAATTTGAATATGATATATTTAATGTGACATAACAACAGACATCTAACATGGCAACAGCTAATATTAATAACTACTTCGGATATAATAGGACTAGTTATAAATAACCCCATTGTTCTAATAGCGACAAGGCCGTGGGAAAACAATAGAGTTAGAGAGTTCGGCTAGTAATCGCTACTGGGAACCCGTGCAAATAGATTAAGATTGATATTAGGTCAAGTGTTATACGCAATACTCGTATACGGTAGGTCAGGCTGAGCACTTGGAGCCACTATTAAATTATAAAAAAATTATGTGTGGTACTCGTAGCCGGAGGTTCTGTATGACAAGATGTATTGATGCGAGTAAGGTCAGGAAAGTTTGTAAGGATCGTCCTATGTGGCGGTCTTTGGTCTCTATCTACCCCTACAAGAAAAAGCGTGATTTTATGTATGTATGTTATATGTAAGGTAAACATAGATTAATTTTTATATTGAGTCTCAGTCTATTGAGTTTTTAATAAATTAACTGCCACTGTTCAACATCAATAACTGGGTAGTAGATACCGAGAAACTGTATTAAAAATATAATAAATTGATGTTTCTAAAACTTTGTTGTACAAACTCAGTTGTCAAGTCGACTTTAAATGACGATTTTTCGATATTGTACCTACTGATTTCAAAAAATGCGCTATAGGTAACAATGCAAACACCAACAACAATACACTCACACGAGTATCCTTTAAAAATACGCGTCACAATCTCCCATTATAATACCACTGACACAACAAAAATACATCTATTCAGAACATTCAGGTGCTTATAACCTTAGCATTATATTCAAGAAAATATATGTAAAAACCTCACTTTGTATAGTGATATAAAGTGTATAGACTGTATGAAGTAAAGTGGGTACCCTCGTCAAGTAGAGAAAACGACAAGTGTTTCCTCTCGTGATGTTCGCCGAAGACCCCTCATATTGACGTCAATATCACTGTAGGTGGTGTTTACGCACTTATTTTTATTATACGACAGGTTTAGTGGCGGTATATCTGACTAGTTTTCCGTTGATAGTGATTTTTGAAGATTTGTGATAAAGGTGTACGAGATGCTTTCTGAAACTGAAAGATTTTTACGTCGAAGATAATGTTGGCTAATTTTAAATACCAGCTGCTAGCGTGTTGAATGTAGAGCTAACTAGTTTTTTGGTTCACGATCATCAGAATTTTGAATTCGCGTCAAATACAAAATGCTGATATAATAATATAGAAGTGACAGCTATAGTAGATTATAAGAAGAAAAGAGATAGAATACGGCTAACCGGCTTATAAATTTTGCAGCCAATCGGCATCAAAACAAAAATAAAACACATTGTAACAATTCCTTCCAACCTTGAACTCATAAATACAAAGAAACCACACTAAGCTACTTTCACATAAAACACCAACAAAAGGTGTGAGTGTAGTTAGAGACTAAAGTCTTGCGGTGTACCTCACAAGCTAGACATAGGCACATACGTCCTTTTAGAACTGAAGTGAGGCAGTTTGCACACAGCCTACGGACTTAGTCGCGGTTACCGCAAATCACACTGGGATTACTTAGTTATATTATTTGCTGTGTGGTTAGAGCGCTCACGGGCGATTGCGTGCATCTAATCGTGATAATCGCTAATCTAAGACTACATTCGGACGTATAGATTTAATATGTAGGACTAAAGATCAAATATTTGCATAATTAAAGAAGTTGTAATATATGAGTACTATTGGGACTGAGGGAAATAAATGTTAAAGCTATGAAGCAACAATATACAATTTCATGATTAAAAAAACGTAAAACAAAATTTGGAGTGGTTCAACTGGTCCTATTTAAAATTGTTTTGAGTAGGAACACCATACAGTTACTTTAACCATTTCTATTTTAGGAATAAAAGTCAATTAACTTAATCTTGTAAGTAATAATTTTTCGTAATTGCAATTAACAACATATATACACCCACCTCATAATTTACAGTTAAATCCAAATTTTAATCACTGTTCTACTTTAGCGACGCATAATTCTTATATAACACCAAATAAGTGCTTAAATTATGATCCTAATCTTTTTACGTTGGGTTATATTACCGGGTAACATAGCCGTGGTGGTACCTTCCTTATACATTCCCTATGCGGTCCACGTATAATTCTGTATGTAAAATTTCTATGACAAGGGTCAAAGTTCAGGAATGCCAAGAGCAAATTATTTAGGACCGTGCATTTAATAATTTGTTGTGGCTACATTCGCGGTAATAATTCAGCGCCCGAAGCAAACCATTGTTCAAATGTTCAACATTTGTAAGTAGTTACGCAGTAAACAGCTGGGATTTTTCTTGGAAGTTAAAATTGTAAAATACGTTTTACATTTTACTATTTATGTAGGTTTGCGCCAAGGTAAGTTTTAATACGCTTACCACAACGATACAATTGTAAAGAAGAAAATCAGAATTTTCTACACAAGACCTCTTTGCGATTGAACAATTGTTATACATAGTCTCGACAACCGGCTAGCTATCGAACGATTTTGTATGAAAAAAATATCAACGCCTCTAGCGGGCGCTGTAGGAACTATTAATACAATACATTTCAAATGTGAAACTCTCGATACTCGATTTCGATTGTAGAGAATCACGCTACCTGAAGCATTTCAGAATGATTGGTTGCCTAATAACCACAGACTAGAAACAATATTTTATTTGTGTTCTATTTATTTGATTGGCTTTCATTGCAATTCGGCCGCTGTAGTATCACGTTTTAATTTAAGTTACCAATTACTCTATAAAAACGTTTCAACAACGCTGCATCAAATTAATTGATACCTTCCTTTTGTAACACAACTCGTGCAAGCTTTGTATTTATGTTTTAAATGTTTTGTTTCGAATTGGTATATATTTAATTATTTTGTGAACTGTTAAATATACAAAATATTGTTACAAACATTGATAAACTCTCTCATTTCTTTCCCTATTAGCTGTAATATATAAACTGTAGATACTATCTACAATCAGCGTCAAAAAAAATTATACACTATCACATTTTCAAAAGCATATTTATCACTGAAAATAATGAAACATGCCTGTTTAATATTTTACCATCACTGCGTATGGTTTGTAGATCAATAGCAATAATTAAATTGATGTATTCGTATAAAGGGTACATTTAAAATCATGAAAGTGTATTTGACGATAACTGTGTGTAATATACATATATATTCAAATTGATACTCTGCAAAGGCAGGGTACGTGCGCAGATTCTTAGTAACGTAGCTCAAGATTCAAGGCAACCAAGCACACGTTCGATTTTGAACTTCACCGAATATGGAATTCTGTCAATCAAGAATTTACCTCAACGTGTGTCTGCCTCGCTCCGGCTATATTTTCGGTAACCGACAATTCAAGCTTGTCATTCCAAATGTTTGATGAAATTCGAAGTTGGAGCAGAGTATATTCTACTAAAAGGAATACGTTACTATTTCAAAGATTTTATAGGAATAGATTTTAGACTTAATTTTAACTCCGCAATAAAGCTGTAGTAATACCTAATATACATATAGGTTATATCCAAAAAGGTCCAAAGAGCTAGCTGTACTTGTCATTACCGATCTAAAATATAAAATTATTTATTAGCAACTTTAAAAACTTTATAAGCTTTATCCCAACGAACAAGTCACAAAGCTTTTAAAAAGCAATGACATTAACTTATTTCAATATTCCCAGCAATATGAACGGCTGATATTAAAACTTAAGTCTTCAGAAGTCGTACAAGGGTATTATGATTTTACCTTTTCTTCATATGCACCACATAGAAAGGTTTCATTCTTGGAATATAATAAAGCTGGGACAATGCATTAGCGACGAGACTTATAATAATCCTGTGCAAATTTAAATGTAGCTTATGCATGGGGACAGCCTCTATGATCTGACCAGTAGTACATGTGACTGCTGATCATGGGTTCTCGTGTTCGATGACCGGGTTGGGTAGAGTACTATTTATTAGTCTTTTTGAATTTATATTACAGTATTTCTCAAAAAAATTTGTTTAAAACATTTATTGAGGGCATGCAAAGTCCCCAACCCGCACTAGGCCAGCGTGGTGGACTCAAGGCCTAACCCCTCCCTCGTTACGGGAGAGACCCTTGCTCAGCAGTGGGACATTAATGGGTTAAATAAAAAAAAAAAAAAAAAAATTCTCAATAGTAGCCCTGAGTTTCGCAAAAGGGACTGGTTAATAGCAATGCGCTCGCCCCCCTAATATTATTAAGAGTAAAACGTGAGTGTATTTCATATGCCTCTAGATACACCTTTAGGTATAACAGGGGTGATATTATGTATGTAATGTGACTCGCAATTCCATTGACAATTATATACGGCAACTCGTAAGCAGATTTCACTGCAACCGTGTAGTATTGACTTAATGTTCGCAAGTCCTACCTCGCCTTATTCCTAAAGCTTCCATAGGCAAAGTTGGCAGAGCTGTGCAATCAATTAAACGAATGAAACTGAGACTGCCCCTGAAGCTCTTTAAACTAATAAAATTAGTTGGAGATATTGAACAAACTGCATGATTAGTTTTGTTTAAACAGATTTTCTAGAACTTTAATTTATATTTTATTACTGAGTCTCAGTGTCTTTTAGTCTTATGATTTTGTTGATGTCTTTCAAGTCGCTAACCATACAAAAACCACGCAAAACACGGCAAATATAGCTGTCCATATTTGCCGTGAAAAAATCCTAAAAACAAATAATTCTCTGCCGATACCTTTTATATAATCGTTGTTGAAGCCTACTAGCTACCAATAAACTACTCATTTATAAACATCTAATACACCCAAACTAATCACAAATCAAGCCATGCAACACAAACACGTACCCCTCTATAGACAACCATCAAATCCCTTTGAAACTCCCAAACATTGTGAACAATATCATCAACCCACACGGTACATCACCATACGAGGAAAACATCAGTAGAGAAATGCTAATGAAATCGTCGACGTCGACGTACCATAAGCCTAAAAGCCATATTAACTGTTATGTTAACGGCTGTAACGCACTCGTTTAATGCGAAAACTGATTTTTATTGCTTCCACACTGTTGCTATAGGTTCGTATCGAAGGAATTTACATACAAATTGAGGGCTCCGATGAACGCCTCGTTACGAATCAAAGGAGGGATTAAGACACGGTTGTATTGATTTTTTTAAGTACCGTTTAATTGGGGATAGTATATTGTAATATGTTCTTCGTGATTGAGAGTATGTCGTTAGTAGCACGTGTCGAGTAATGGGGTATTACGAGTCTATCTATTATTTTCATGAATATGTTATGATCATTGCTTCCAATGTTATTGTAGCTTTTACACAATTATTAACTAGTAAATGTACTTGTGTAACTTGCTTGTAACCTATTCAGAAAAGAAAAAGCCAGTTTTCTATCCGATATCTTTGAAATGCTACTCAATAATCCAATAAAAATTTAAAAAGTTTTAAGACTTGTTCTAGTTTACAACCAAGCTTACGCGCAGATTCTTCCAAGACTTCTATTGAGAATAGTTATTGCAAATAAGATAAAATAAACTGGAGTAATATTCATAATCATTAGAAAGTTACATTTTAAAAAGGAGGTATGGGAGTGCCTTTATTAATGGTGAAATATCTACACTATAATAAATATATCATATACTACAGCCTACACCTTAGGGTAAAACAGGCGTGATAGTATGTATGTATAAAGATTTTAATAAAAAGTTTCAAAACTGTTTGCTATATTATCAAATAATAACGTATACGGATTCTTATTTAATATATTACATACGAAGCAGTTGCTTCTTTTCCCCGCAGTTCTTTTTAAACTGTGGTAATTAGCTCGTTAAAAAACCCACAAAAGTGCCTCGTTTTTATGGTTAGACCCGTTGTAAAAGTAAATTAGTTTTAAATGTGTAAATTTAAACAGGTATTAACCCAATTGGAGTTGGTCTTGTGACAAAGGTGCTATATTCCACAGTTTTGCAGATATTTACTTGAAAAGATATTTATGGCCCATGCAGTTTTTTGATAAAATTGTTTTTTTTTTCTTTATATATTATATTCATGTACTCAGTAAAATGTATTTTGGTGGTTTAAGCAACTATAATATGTAGTTAACTATTAAAATGCAAGCTTAGCATTTAGCAGAGCGTTTGCCAAATATTACCGCTTAATTATTCTCAAACAAGTCACTCTTGTATATTACATATAATTTAGTTTAATAATACATAAAAGAAATTACAAATATATTTTCTACCCACTCATTCATCGTTATAAGTGAGTGTATGAATAAAAGATGTAGTATAAATTGTTCTCTAATTTAGGTCAAGTACTCTCACATTTCTTTTATTGCATGAATGACGTAGCGCTTGAGTGATTCGATAAATTCTAGACTGCAAAGTCATGATATGCTTTAAACATACATAGGTACATATATACTTTTAGAAATAAATCTTTTACATGTATTATTATTGTCCACTCTCCTAAAAAGAAGTAAAATGTTTTTTAATTTAAATTCAACGAATAGTTTATATCCTATTGGATTGCACTGGATTTTAACCGTCTTGAATGTTTTCAACGATACATGAAATCTATAAGAAACTAGTCTGCAATAGTAAAATATAAGTATGTGGGACGAAAAATTTGAGTGCCAGACTGATCAGGACGGCTGATTGAAGGAAAATTAATGGGGAAAAAAAACAATTTAAGAGCCTGTATTTACCGGCCCACCTATATTTAATGCAAGGCAGCTTATAGTTTATTTCATAATAGGAATCTTTAAAAATATTTTCATAATAATGTGAACTATACATACAGACTTCTAAACAATGGACAACAATGGCATCAGAAGTGCAACTAACTGCGCTACATAACTTCTAAGAACAAACGTAGCTCTGACTTGTTGCTTATGATTCATAGCTACGCTGCCGAGGCTCGCACAGACAACTATGCAAACATTCTAGTGTTACAACTTGTATTACAAGACCCACTTGCCTAGACTGAATCATTTATACGTAATTTTCAAATATATTCTAATACTAGCTGACCCGCGCAACTTCGCTTGCGTCACATAAGAGAGAATAGGGTCAGAATTTTCCACGTTATTGTAACACTATTTGACTGTTACTCTGCTCCTATTGGTCGTAGCATGATGATATAAAATATGCTTTTTATTCACGAAAAATATTCTTAAAATTATTTATATCTCTTAATATAACGAAGTCGCGCTAAGGCATATCCGCCATTAAAACAGTTGCCATGACAACGGAATTTTGTTAATTTAATGTCATTATAATATTGATTATTCGCGACTTCGTTCGCCACCTGAATTTTACCGGGAAATGCGTCATTTTCCCGAGGTAAAAAGTAGCCTATGTCCTTTCTCGGGTATCAAAATATCTCCATACCAAATTTCATGCAAATTGGTTCAGTAGTTTAGGCGTGATTGAGTAGCAGACAGACAGACAGACAGACAGACAGAGTTACTTTCGCATTTATGATATTGGTATGGATATATAATATTCGCACCTAGTTATTACAATAATGTTATTAATCACAGAAGCAAAGAGCGAATTTTGGTCGCGTACCTTTTATGTGTGTATTTATGGTACCAAAGACAACTTATATATTTTCGATAAAAGCTTGCCTTCGAAAATAAAATGTGTGCGAACATTGTGAACAGTTTAACAACAGAATGCAATGTTATTTGGTTTAGCACGTTTACAGCCTGTACCTGTATTGATGATTTGTGACGAATGCAAACATCGATATTGCTCTGTTGTTTGCATTTAAACCGGTTAAAAAAGCCCCAAATACAAAGCCTGGAATAAACTGACACTACCAGTTTAAAAAGTTTAAAACATTTCGGGCAACACATTACCTAGTTTAGTTAACATAAGAACAAAAGCAGCACTTAACAAGATGTTCATTTTATTCATACTCGTACCTTCAAAGACAACAACTCCGTGACATCGAGCAGCTTCTGAGATGGAAACTAATAAGGACCGAGCCATATAAGCGTACAGAAGCACTTACGTGAACATTTTCACAGGTGGCCAATCCTCAATTGCGATCCGAATGGATCTTGTAAGGGTTTGATCAAACAAATTGCCCATTTGACCATGCAGTGTAAGATGGTTTTATATCAATCTTTTGTAAATAATACACGAACCGTGAATTATGTTGTATCATCTACGTGATGACTAATTTAGGTTATGGTAGGAATGGGCCAGAATGAGTCAATTTAGAGAAAACCATTGTCCAAAAATGGGACGATACAAAAAGAGATCCCTAAGAATATTTTTGGTATTATGGCTACATAAACAGCTACATAACATAAAAACAGTTTAAAGCAATAACAATCATGTAAGTATATGATGAACTTTCCCTGCCGCATTACAAAGCAACAACAAAACTACTAAATGTCAAAACTAACCTTCACCAAAATTCTGCATCAAATCACAATAACGTGATTCCGATTCTCATTAACGTACGACGTCATATTCATATTGTTCGTCTCAAAAGACGCCTTACAACGTCACACACTGGTATACTCCAAAGGCATTGTAACAAGCATCTAGGCTTACCTGTACGGTCTCTTTGTTGGTACTCACTAATTGAGTCGAAGACGTAACATGACGATGCTTTGTCACGTGAACTAATCAACCGCTGTTGTGTTATCGATATACTAGACGTTTTATCTATACTAATATTATAAAGCTGAAGAGTTTGTTTGTTTCTTTAAAAGCCCTAATCTCAGGAACTATTGGTCCGATTTGACAAATTCTTATATGTATATCATCACGCTACGACCAATAGGAGCAGAGTACCAGTAAAAAATGTTACAAAAACGGGGGAAATTATGACCCATTCTCTCTTATGTGACGCAAGCGAAGTTGCGCGGATCAGCTAGTCTAACATATAACTTCTATCGACTATCGACAGTCGGCTAGCTATCGAGAAATTTTGTAAGAGAATCTGATTAGCGCCTCTAGCGGAGGTTGTAGAAACTATTGTTGCAATACGCTTCAGAGATGTCGAACTCTCGATACTCAATGGTTCCACTTGTAGAAAATTGCACTGAAATCATATAATAACATTTTTTAAGATACTTTTATCATTGCTTCGTTCGCATATATTTCAGGTAATGAGGCTAAGGAAGTTATAATTTACACTACAATTTCTTCCTTATTTTGTCCGACACTTTAGTCCATATACATTAAGTTATTTTATTTTCTGATATTTTATCCGTCAGCATTCTCATACAGGAAAGACATAAATACAACGTTCAATACGCAATCACAAATCTTTGCGTAACTGATAAAATTCTCTGCCAAAACAATTCAAATGACCAATTAACACTTACAGTTATTTCATATTCATTTGAGTTTTAAAGTTACTACCAGCCGTGACAGATGTTTCAACTTATCTACTTTCCCGCTACGTCTATTAAAGAGCAATTCACGAAGAAGTTAGTTTAAACTAACCAAACGAATCTACTCATTCTACGGACTTGTTAATCGTACTACGAAATCAATTTTCAAGTAAAACCATTAAGCCATTTTGAATGGAATTTAATTTATAAAGTGCCATAATGTTTTAAGCTCAGGATTATGAGATTAACAAAATAACTGATGATTTTATTGGACTCGTAATCGGATTAGTGCATTTGATAAATGCATCACTGTGTGTGCCGAAGTTATTAGTTCGAAATTAATATTGATTTATGTAAAACAAAAGAGTATTTTTTGCCAATAATCGATATAATATTAAATATTGAAATGGTCCAGTCCAATTCGAAGAGGTTTTACAATTCAACACAAGCACTGATATTATATATATATGTATCAAATGTTACAAAATGTGGCAATTATTTGCAGATTATTGAAATAATTGTTTTGCGCTTCTGCATTGTAACAATAATGCAGTATTTTGTTCAGAATTCCTTTGTTACAGTAAACCAGACCGCACAATGTTGATAATCTATGTTGCAATGAAAATGCTGAATACAATATAATATTAAATGTTAAACATTTTGATGTACAAAACAGAAGCTTTCAAATTAAACGCGTTGATTCGCAGCATAACTCATTTCAGCAGAAAATTATTTTCCTATAAAGTCTTTTGTAAGTGGAACAGAATTCGGAGAACTCGGAACTGCAATGGAAATATCACTAACGAGAATTTTATAAGCTGCTCTTCCCATATTTTATATATTTGATTTTATATATTTTGACTTTATATATTACTCTTTGAATACTATATACTCAGTTGGTTGCGCATATATCAGAAATAAACTCATAACTGATTTTTATTTTTATTTCGGTCGGTCTATAGATAAGTGATAAACAACGGTATAAAAAATATCTCCGTCTGGCATTTGACAAGTTTTAGTTTTTTGTAAGACTATAGAATATTCAGCCGTCGCTGTTACAGTTGCAGTTTAATTGACATAAATATTTAAACATTATGTTCTCGAAAACGGTAAATTAAAACTATTTAATAAATCTGTAAGCACATGTACTCAGAACTTCATTATAACAAACAAATATTTAAGTGGAATGCTCGCGAGGCATTTTATTCTCAATGGAATTTAGGAATGTTCAAGCTTTGAGAGGTTTAAAGAAATGTTTTAGGATTTTTCGGACTTTTTACAATGTTTTCAGTTTCATTGACGCGTTCTTTTTTAAACTTTGAAGAATGCGAAGCCTTTCTAAGTGGAGTTACGAAAGTTTTATACTTACAATTTTTTAGTTTAAAAAGGTGAAAATCCGTAAATCAAATTTTGATTAAAAGAAGAATAATTATTTCTAAACTTAAGATACTTGTATATTCTTAACATATATTATTAAGCTTCTCTCGTATAATAAGAAAAATCTAATTTATTTCGCAGCCGCTCTGAAACTAGCAAGTCTTAAAAACGTTATTATTTTCCACAAACTTTCTCTATTATTTCAAGAAAAAAACACGTAACAAGGTCAGTATAACAATACAAAGTAGGTCGGTATATTCCGAGATACTCTCGAGTAATCAACCAGCCGCTTTTGAAAATTATAGGCCGTAGGTAGAGGAGAGAACGAGGACGATTGTTGAGTCGGCCATGCGATGATAGTCTGGTGTAGGTAAACCGATCAGTGACGGCAAACTACGAGTGCATAAAGGCGAGAAATCTGCAAGGGATGCGTTGTGTTTTGCTTTCTACGTATGTTGAGAATTGAGATATTTATAGATATATTCCGACAACAAGAACGATTTGTTTTGATAAGAATTAAAAAATCGTATTCGTAGCTCATAATCAAACAGGCCAGGCCAATATAAACCTGCGGGTCACTGATAGTAACTTCCAATTTAAAAGTCGTAAATTATGCTTTAAAAACACAATACTTTCAATTTGAATGTCTATAAACTGAATACATTATACTCAAATAAAATTAATAGTTGATAAACGTCAAACTTAATTAAATGTGTGCCTGTTATTTATAGAATATAAAATGTAATTAAGTCATGCAGTTATTACGTTAACAAAATGTAAAAGGAATCTCATCTAAAATTAATTACTCGCCATATTATTTTACAAATTAAATTCTCAAACTAACGACAAAATATTTTACTTTAAATTATTTTGTTTCAATATCGTAAATTAATATCCATATTAATAATTGAGAAGGTTTTAATGAGAATTCAAAATTAATAAAATTAAATGATTTGCAGTATATTGTAGTATGTTTATAATAATCTGATTATCATACAACATTTTTCGATAACTAGCCGGTTGCTTGCCGGAGTATCGACATACTCGATAGTACTAAAAAATCGCGCTACTGAGGCACTTATTTTTACCTGCAGTACCTATTTGAAAAGTTATTAATTTTGCTTGGTAGAATATTTCCCGTTTTATTAATACTCCTTGCAGAGTTGATTAATTGCAGTGCAGCGAGGACATCACCTGTAATTACTTCTATTCAGCAAGTACGGAGCGCTGTTTGAACTAAATGTAACATCGTAAACTGTATGTCGGAGCTACTTCGAGATAATATGACTTACTTTAGTATTTCTTGCTATTCTTCGTACAGACTCTTTTATGAGATCTAAAGATAGCTGATTAACTATCGTTATTTGAGATGAAGTGAATTTTATATAAGACATTTTTATTTCAATAAGATTTCTTTAAAACTAAGCGTCTTTATACACAATTATGTCGTAAACATTAACACGGGTACAAATACCGTAAACAGCTAAAATATGTAGCACCTAAAATATGATGGCCGTTTTCGACTCTTTATCAATCAAAAACTCTAATTAAGGGCAATTGAAAATGTGTATATAAATGTTTGCTTATGACTGTAGCTGCAAACTCACTATTAGAAATAAAATATGATCAGGTTCTTAATAGACCGAAGCCTTATTAGACCAATTTTTATTACTCAGCAGGTAAATACTTAATTAATTGTGAGCAATTTCAAAGTCTATTTAGGTTAAACAGATAATTCAAAAGATTTGAGTTATAAGATTCAGCAGATCGCAAAAGTGGAGATATTAAATTAAGCACTAGAAATTAAATAGCTTTATTTATACTTGAACTATCAAAGATTAATTAAATCTCAATGTGACACTTTTAAGAAAGTGTTGAACAAGTAGATAGTTTTTAAAAGATATCGCTCAAATTTTGGTGATAGTAGGCTTAATTAGGACTTCGATTAATAAGACGCCTTGAATGACAATTAAGAGTTTTGTTACAGTCGTTTTTTATTTTATTTTAATCTTTATAATTGTCTTAAAGAACAAGATTTATAGATTTGCTGCTAACAGACTATCCAAACAAAAATTACAGTATGATAAAGTAACTATTATTAACTTGTATTAACATTGTTTAACCTAAATAACTTATATCTTTGTTACCAAAAAAATAACTTTATTATTTTAGTATCAATTTAAAAAAACACGGCTTCTCCACTCACATCACTCTGCCAATATAAGCGATGATTATCATTTTGAGTGAAACCACGTGGGCGAGTTAATAACATAGGACGAATTTCCATAGCCAAGTGTACTTAGGACGGCATATCATAGCGTATATACCCTGTATGTTCTCCGACAACACTGCTTGTGTAGATAGAAGACTGATATACGGGAGAAGATTGTTACAAGCTTTACATGAATTTTCTATAGCCTTTTTTGAAGATTTTCCGGTGATTTCTCGTATCGTGTGATTTTACATAACATATTTCACATTTGATTATATTTGTATCGTTTTATGCGATTAAATAAAAACCTCTCCCAATTAGTAACTAAGTGAACCTGTTGGAAAACAAGATATTGTTTTAGGCATGCTGGGTCACCTGTAAAGTAACATTTAAATAGTTCCTGTTGACTATTTTTGATAAGTCAATATTTGATGTATCTTCATTATACATTATTACACGTTAGTACTATACCTTTATCTTCGATTCACCGATTTATTTCCAAGAGCTGATATTTGACCTTATACCTGAAGAAGTAGAAAATTATACTAGAAGTCGAACAACAACTGGGTTAAGGATGCAGTACTATCTAAAGAACTTTCACCTCCAATACTTTCAAAGTATTCCTTTTATTATGAAATCGAGTTAGTAAGAAATAAAATAAGAAGAGAAGGGATCTTCTCAAGTTCAACAAACAAGTATATTTCACTGCGTAATTCAATTTTATTCAATACGATTCTAGAAACAAGATATTATCTGAAATACGCGTAACCTAGGCTGCGAGACAAAAAAGACGATTCGGTAAAATTTTCCTAGAATCACAAATCCTAGCCAAAATTAAATAAGTAACATATAGTCAAACATTGTGATAGTATTGCCGTTCTTAAATAAAAAGACGGTGACAATCATGGATTAAACCCTCTGGCAATCTCAAGACTATTTATATGCTTTGTATAGATAGATTGGTGTGTACTAATAACAACTTTCCTATTTGTTACCATTTCTATAGCTGGTATATTGTCTCCCATCGACAGAACAATCTTTTTCCTGTATGTATCGTACATGGTTTCTATAAACAAAAGCGTCCCAATATCCAAAGAACTCAATAACTGGTGCCATCTTCATAGAGTCCGAATGAATCAAATCACTTTCAGACACCACTTCTACCGATTGAGAGGGGTACGTTGACGAAATTGAACTACGTGAAGGGGCGTAAGGTCGGCTGTCTACAGCGCAGTGTATCTCGTTTCCCTTTGATGTGACGTGTACAGTGTACAGTTACGTTGCGTACTCGGACGTTGTTGTTTTAAAGTTGGATCAGCGTGAAATCGTACGACAGGTCAGTGCGTCGTGCGCACGCTGGAGCTATATGTAGTATACTGGGTACTATACTATAGATATTCTGGGCCTCTATTTATTGGATGGTAGTGTCATTAGTTGAGGAACAGAATTTAACAACTTTTAGTTTACAATTTGTAGTGCTTTATTTAGTAAGTTAATCTTATCTTGTATTTAATTTTGCTTCATGTATTTACCTGTAGGTAATCAATGAATTCTGCGTGTAAACTTTAAATTTGCACACATGACTAAGTAATTTAATGTACAGGACTTTTTTTATGAAAATTATCTCAAAAACGGCTACATAATTTCTCACAATTATTATTGCAGTATTAAATTATTTAAAAAAAGGTTTGACCTTCAAAGACCAAATTCCAATCAACTAACATTGCTATAAAAAAATATAGTTTCTTCATAACAATGTCTTTGCTACTTGTATTACAAAAGAAGCTTGATGCGGCCTGTAATCTCTACTTAAGCGCTACTGCGTCTTAATACCTTCTCAATGTAAAAGGTAGGCAATACTCCATTGTGCTTCGTTCTACTGCCACCGATACAATAACTAGCGTTTATTTTTACCTCCTACCTCTTAGCTATTATGAATGAGGAAAATATTAATAGACCTGATTTTATAAAGTGCCCCAGTTTCTGGACTAGAAAATTATGAAATCATTTTACAGCGACTTTTTAATAATATCAGAGTCTTTTTTCAAATTATAGTAGAATAAAAAGGACTGCAAAAAAGGACATTATGAAGTTCATTAGGGCAAAGTCAGTACTTGTACGTGTATCGTTAGCGATATAGGCAAGGATAATGTTGGTTTAGTAAAATGGGTACCAAAAATAAGATACAAAAATTATTTTCTCCATTAATAAATAATAAAGCAACATTAAAACAGACCAAAGAAATCTTCGCACTTAAAAATGTTTTAAAAGGAGCAAATTTCTAAGAAAATAAGCTACGCATCGATCTCTTTAAACTTTATAAATCTTGTCTCACATTTTATCAACTTCTGGTTCGCGCAGTTTTTCTCCGAAACAAATTCTTTCACTTCATAAACATTAATACGAGTGTGACTGAACGTCGGCAAACTTGTGCCAACATTTGAAAGTTTTAATAGTATATTGTGTAGAAGTTGGCTATACCGATCGTGAAATGGGTACAGGTAAGCTGACGGCTTTAACTAGCTACTTAGATATTGAGTGACGAACTCGAGAATTGTTAAATTCTTTGTGACAGCTACTTTTAATACAATTTACTGTTCGTACATCGATCGGTGGTTCAATGACCTCTCGTTTTATGAAGTTTTCCAGCAAAGTATGGAAGTTTTGCTTCCATTAATCAAACTTAAAAGACAGCTACTTAAATAATGCATAATTATGTAGCCGATAACTTTTTATAAACGAAACTAACTGAAGCAACAAACAACAACACGAGCTATAAAAACGACACTTTTGTATAAAATATGTATTAAAAATTTGTTTGGAGAGTTTAAACCGCAACGTAATAGGCATCAATGTAAGCCATTTTTCTAACACGTATGCGTACAAAGTAACCCATTTACTGCGGTTGACCCGCACGGTCCGCGTAAAAGCTGACACACTCCATTTTTCTTTCATGTTTATATCAGAACTAGTCATCCCGTGGCTTCGGTCTTCTTTTTTACTTACGTGCTAGTTCAGCTGCCCATAAATAGTTGGATAAAACACGGATGAATACAGACTTTGTTATAACGAGAATATAGCACAATTTTTCTTAGATATTTTATTTTATAAGGGGTAACATTAGAAGCGGCTTGCATATTAAAATTAATGATAAAATATAAAAAGTAAGTTGAATTAAGATACAATAAAAAATATACAGATAATCTCAAATACTAACCTGTACAGAGAAGCCGCAAAAAACTTGCTTCTTTGAAAATATATCATCCATATAGAGCTTTCGTGATGAATATACAAGTAAATACTGACACAATATCACGTATGTACTGTACTTTTGATACTACTGTAATTTTGATGCCAGGCCCTTTTGACATGAGCTTCTAAAAACATTTTAACCGAAAATAAATATACCTACAAAATTGTAGCCTCCTTTAACCACAAAAAGCTATTTGTATATACAAACATGGCATTTGTATAAATCCTAAGTTGAAACAAAACGTTTCTCTTTATAGTGTTAGTTTAGTAGAAAGCTAGCCTTTTCAACAAGGGACTTGTCTAGACACTCGAGAATGTTATACACACTTCAAATATTCCTTTATGAGCTCTCATTTAGTTTTATGTGTGGTTTAAAATCTAAATTATAATAACACGACTTACTTTGTACAACATTTAATAATTTTAAATTGAAAGGCGATTCTCTAGTCTCTACTACTATCAACTATCGACAATCGGCTAAAAGTTGTAGAAAATTGGGCTACGGATCAGCGCCCCTAGTGGACGCCGTAGAAACGAATTGTTCAGTGCATTTTGAATGTCAGATTCTCGATAATCGTTGCTAGTGACTTAAAGAATCGCATTATTAATGTCAATATCAATAAAGAAACATCATTATTTATAAAAATATCTCCCATAAAAATGAGGTATTAGCAACACGCCCACGTGTTGATATATTTTCATAGTAAACCAAGCAAGCGTACTTTTATCCAACTTAACTAGATTACGGGCTAATAAACACAATTAGTATCTTTCATAGAAGGCTATGAATAAAATTCTACGAAGTCACATTTTCCTTGTGAATATATAACAAGAAAAGGTCAAGTAAATATAATGTTTTATAGCATCCTTCGTGCAAATACCACATACCTTCGCTTCACCTAACTTTATTAAGTGGCATGTCAAGGGCATGCTCACAACAACCGCAAGCAAACTAGATTTCAATCTCTCACACAAAGTACTCGATTATGCGTAGATATTTGTATCCCAACCCTTCGTGAAAACCATTCTTTATTATGCAAATTCATCTCTAGGGATTCCTTTTATTTTTCCACAGGGATTTTTTATTGTTTGTCGTCCTGAATAAAATCATTTGGTTTTCGCGGTGATTTATTGGTGTATTTAGCTGGAAGTAATGTCCTTTGCTGAAGTATGTTTAATATAACAGTAGAGATTTATTACACAAATTAACTTTGAATGCCAATATTACTTTTGAATGTCAATAGTCATTTTATGATTTATGTTTCATGTAGAAAATAGATTTACAAATAAAGCCATAATGACAATTTGTAACTCTATACGTGTAATATATTCCAGGATTTGTAATAACGTCTTAAACAGCGTTTGGCACATAACAAATTTTAAAACATTACATTTCTTTACAAATTACCCTATTATCCAGGATGACTTTTTTGTATTTAAAATCACTAAGAAACAGATGAAAACTAATTTTACGTTTGAATTATAGAGAAAGCAATATAAAGAACCATTTTAATAGTCTTGCATCTATCAGAAGCTCTTTCCACTTCGAACCATCACAGTTCGCACACGACGTATCTGTAAAGAGAGGCGAGATAAAAGTTTTTGTTTGTTCCACGACACGCGGCGTAGATATCATTCACTGTCAGAAACACTAACATGCCTCATGTTTTAGGAACTACAATATTTTCGCTAAAGGTACTATTTTCGATATCGTTGTTTGTTATTCGTCTGTAATTCGGGGCTTTTGTATATCTATAAATATCATAAAGTTTAGCTTTGGTTATTGGCTTATCTTTAAAACGAATACCTACACTTGCTTCCTTTATATGATATAAAGTAAAGTTATTAGATATGACATTAAGCTCTTGGTTTATTTATATGAAAATTAAAGAATAAAGAATAATAATTTAAAATAATAATTAATCCCTGAATAGTATCAAGTAATTTAAATAGTCAAATATGCATATTATGGACCATTGATTCTAAACATAAAAAACTAAATAATCTATCGAAAAAATTCAGTTGTCAGAATTTGTCTGTTTATGAACATAATAATTTGCACTATCTCTACCTGAGCAGAAACTCGCAACCGCAACTAATTATCTGTTGTGAATGTTTCACAAAATTGCGAACAACATCCGCCGATTTATTGAAACATTATTTGAATTCCGATATTTTCCGATATTGATAAATGAATTCAAAACATGTGGTTTTAACGTACTTACTACATATTACTGAAAAGTTTTATATTGTTATTTCGGTTATTTATTGATATTTGGGAATACCGTTCTGCGATTGTAAGCATTGCATCGCATAATGTAACCTCATGATGAATGTTTGACATTTGCTATAACAGTAAGAAACATGATTATTTTCTCAATAAAAGTCGCATGATCACCTTTTAGTGTTGAAGTTTCAGACTCTTATTATGACAACTACTTATATTTGTTCAATTCGTTTCGTTACGTTTTTATTGTAATTACTCCACTCTTAGACCGTAGCACTCCACGCGTAGACCGTAGGACTCCACTCGTAGACCGTAGCACTCCACTCGTAGACCGTAGCACTTCACTCGCTTTACAACCAAGATTGCTACGAATGTAGATACCAGATATAGATATTATTTCAAAATCTGACTGGTGATTCTCGTTACGCGGAATTCAATTGCACTTAATGAAAGAATTCTTCAACTGTATTATTTATTGGTATGAAGATAACCAGACAAATTATAAACAAAACATAAAAAATAGACTGTACACAGTGAATATTGTTATATCCAAGAAGCAATAATGACCTTGGTTGTTTACATGAATTAGGGGGACTTAGTAGATCCAATTTCCATAACAATTCGTACCGATTGGATTATGTTTCTATCGTTCATTTCTCTATTGCTTCATAAGCATCTTAGCAATAAGCGCTATCGATATAATACGACGGTTATATTTAGATAATCTTGCATTATCTATGAGATATGGATGGCTATATTATGAAGAATTGTATCCTATTCTGAGAGTAATCCTCTTATTATTAAACACACATTTTGAAGGTAAGTTCAGGTACGTTTTAGTGTTACGTATAACTATTATCGATCAAGTGTTTTACGGATTTTGATCTGAGTTAACTTATAACATAAATTAAAACACATTATCATTAGGAAGAAATGATTAGGTTTTTTCCTTAACTTTTGTTTTAATTACTGAAAAATGTACGAATTCGATCGCTCCCCTTTATATTTAAGCCTAGCAGAGAGCCTGCTTTAGCGTGCGAGACTGAATTCACAGCAAAGCGATCATTTGATCACTAACGAACCCCCTTCCCATTGATCTACTTTCCTTTACCTGCCTCACACTTTGACATCACACACACAAAGCCCTGGGAATTCAAACGACGAACTTATTCATGAACACAAAATAACACACGAAATTCTGATATCAGTTTCAACTGACTTTAATTTGGACGTTCAGTGAATACATTCACGGTTGTTCAGTTCGTATATAATGAACGTTGTTACATGTAATCCGAGATTGGGTGCATTCAGACCGGCTGGCAACTAATTAGCCAGAGTGAGCCGCCACAGAAGTGGTTCAAAGCCGCATCACAAAGCTAATGGTCATCCATTTGATAGGTCCATTCAATGCATTGCGGTACTGCGTGCCAATATTGATTTGACTGTCATATCGCTTTTGTTTTATTGTACTATTTGTATACAAAATGTTTCAAAGGGAAATCATTTGGCTGTTTTCAATGTTTATGCTAATTATTTGTTTATGCTGAATAGTGATGAACGCATTGGTCAGTTGCTTTTAGGTTATTGTTTCTAATCAATTACTATGTATGGATGTTTCGGCTGTAAAGAAGAGAAGGTGTCAAGAAGAAGACTTGTCTTATACATATTTTGAACGTAAAATTTGTTTGTAAAGTAATGGCATAAACAACGGATTTCCACACTCGAAAGAAGAAAATCTTAATCGTTAAAAACGCCATTACTCTTACCTTTCTTGCATAGTTAATATTCTTGTCACGTTTCGTCGCCATTCACGTGGAAGAAGTCACAAAAGGAAACAATATTTTTCAAATTTTATTCAAAAGTCACCGCACTTTACTTTTATGAATAGTACTTGGATACTATTTCAAATTCTCTTGAAGGTATCGTAGCATAATTGAAAACTATAGCTGTTGTTTCAAGTTTCTTAACAATTTCTATACCTGTAGTTGACTTAACCTTACCATTTCAAGACTATGATAGAACAATTTAGGATATTGACTGCTTCGTTCATGTAGCTGTCTGTTATGTTAATTTTGTTAAACTTGAAATTATTTTGTTATATTGTGTGCCTAGTTTGGTAACTATTCTAGTGTATGAAACAAAAACATACCTTTTAAATAATTAAAACTAAAAAATGCCATGTTATTGATATTTATTCTTGATGATGAAATATTGGTTCAAAAGAAATGTAAGCGTTTTTATGTCATATGCTTTCTTACTTAATTTTTCGATTTTATTAAAATACCTATCCATTACATCTAAACAGCTGTATTGTAGATATACCAGCTACGTCCCCAGCGTCTTCGAGAAATGAACTCAGCCTCTCTGCAAATGGATGTGATTTAGCTTTACATTGACATACTTTTTAGACGCGGAACTGAGCGTTGTGGAGCGTCACTTTTTGTTGCACGGCGTCTTGATTTCATTTTTAAAATATAATACTTACTTCCCAACTGTGAATTTATTTATCAATTCGACTTCCTGATCTTGACTTAATTAATGTCTTAATCGTTTTATTTGTTGGATAAAAAGTGGAAAACAGTAACCAATAAATTAATTAAAGATACGCTGTACCTCGTTTACCGTTATTCTAACTTTACGAAAAACGTTGGCTTAAAGCTACTAACGAAATGTACACTTAATTAGTAATTAAGATACAAACAAGAAAGGAGTCAATAGAAATACAACGCTAATGGTCATAACAAAAGCAATAGCGCCGGACTGAAATGTTTCAAATGATGATGTATAATTTAAAGCGGGTATTCTCAAAGGGAGGTCGGGAACCTTCGATGTAACCAGGTTGAAAGAACTAAAGGTCCTTCACCCTAAGTTGCATCTCACTGAACATGAAAAATAATTACCCTTTTGTATTTTTTATTTCCACGAGAAATATTACAGTTTGTCTACCAAGTATGAAATTACAGTTTTTTAAATTAACATTTTAAATGAAAGGGTTGGGTTAGGTTAGGTTAGGTTACAATTATTTTGTGACCCTTGATCGTGAATTGCTTCGCTTTGTCAAACCAGGCATATTACGCGTGGTCATTATATTTGTACGAAAATTCGTAGTTGCCCAGTATAAAACGTGCTCAACATTCTCAAAAATATTGACAGGCTCTGCCGAATTGCGCCACATAACGTTGAAAACACCATGACCGATATAACCGTTTTTACGAACCAATCTTTTAAGTTGAATAGCTTCAATAATACACCGTATTTTCACGTTCATCAGCGGAATGCGAAATCACTTGGCTATTAATTTATGCTCGACCATCGCTTGCTTTAGATAGCGTACCTTCTTGGAGATAATTAATATTCAATTATGACGGACGGTAGTTGCATCCTGCTATTCACTTGATTTAACCGAGACTGATCAATTTAGGTGGTATTACGGTAATTGTATTGAAGCATCAATTTCACGAACTCTATACTAGACGATATTTTACGATATTCCTTTGCAATAATATATTGAATATGTGTCCAAGGGACGCATAGCTTATTTTGGTTCCTACCGCCATTTGAATAAAACAGTATTTTTCCGGAGGTAAACTCTCTCATTATAAAGAAAAACGAAAATGACTCTTGACGTCTGTCTGTTGAAATTGAAGAGTTTAACCATTCAACCGATTTAACTAAAGTTAGCCGGAGTAATGCATTTTAACTAGCGAAATATGTACATTATATTCAAAACCATTGAAATAAATCCCGGTTAAAAGCTTCTATTATCGACACTATTGCTGATGCTATATGCGGCTATTGTCAAATATGAATTTTGTACGATTGGAGAGAATCCATTAGAGATCATCGGATGCGATGTGTTCTATTTTACTAAGCCGCTACACGTGCCTGCAGGCTTTATACCGACACTAGGTTAAAATAGCCTGAGACTTGGTTTAGATTTTATATCTACCACCGTTACAGTAGCACGATTATGTACAATCGGAACTAGTTTGACATTGAAAATGCAAAAATAGTTTCTACGACGTCCGTTAGAGGCACTGATCAGATTTTCATACGAAATGTTTTCGATATCTACCCGGTTGTCGAAACCCAATAGTAGTATAGAATCGGGCTACAGATCACCTGAGGCACTCGTGGCTAGTTGCACTCATCAGTCGGAAAACGATCAGTGGGTTCAGCAACCTTGGCGCGGATATTCCATAGATGGGTGGCCACCAAATACTATTTGAACTGACCGCCTCCGTGCTTTGGAGGGCACGTAAAAGTCTTGTTGTTGTCAATAAGATAACAGTCGTTAAGCCATGTCAGAGGCCGTCGGGCAGCTTGAACAACTTTGACACTTTGTTGACCACTAACTAGATCGTCTTAGAAAATATAGATTAGGTTATTTTAGCTTGATAGTTATAAAAAATAAATATTTAGATTTATTCAGAAACAAGAAATAGCTATGAACAAAAAATCCCAAAAATAATATAACACCATTCCACAATTTCCATAGTTTTTATGTCCATAATTCGTAGGTAGCGCAAATCTTTTCGCGTGCAAATGTTACCCTTCCCGCACTTGATATAAAACGTGAAACTATTCTTCTGTATGATACGAGGACGTGCGTCGTTATTTTTCTACACCTGAGTTTTATGTGGGATAATAGAATATGCGCATTAAGCTTCTAGGTTAATTGCTATATTTAATGTTTATTTTATTTATTTTTTATAACCACTGGCACGTTTTTCTCGAATGAGTAAGCAGTAGGTTTAAAACGGACATTTCTAAAGTACTAAGAACTATGATACAAGTGCGGAACATTATTATGTATTGAAATTATATTGTAACGAACGCTCGTCTTTTTTCGTGTTGGGTAGAAAGTTAAAAAAAATGTTTTATGCCTAATATAAAAATGTGTAATAGTTATTTAAAAAAGATTTTCTTTTTTACAGATAATGGAGATTCGAAGTAATTATTGGTAAGTACTGACTCACTAATCTTCATATACAGCGTAATACCTAGGTACACGAAATATATTTAAGAATTTATTTTTAGTACTTAACATCAAACAATATTCAGGAGTGTAAAATAAATGCTACCTATCACTACTCAGCTGCTCGGCCTCTGGATCTATTTTAGGAATTGCGAATGAGTTAGACCAAAATCTACTCGCTAGCAGGTTGGGCACTTCACATACCTTTAAAAATAGTTAGATGGCCAATTTTAGTAGCAAGTGTTATTTCATACTTCTTACTAAATTTGACTTCCTTCATGGCGCAGTGGTTTACGTCGCCACGGCGCTACCATTGCGCCGGGAGGTTGAGGGTTCGATACCCACACGGGACAATTATTTGTGTCCGTTGTTTGTACGCCTGTAAAAGTCCCCGCGACACAAAAGCAATTCTTAATGCGGGAGTAGTCTTTTTAATGAAAAAAAATTACTTGAACACTTATTATACCAACGACAAGCGATAGATTAAATCAATGCCGTCGATTTTATTAAGTTTCATTAATTCAAGTAAATATTTAAATTAACTGCATATTCATAGCTATAGTCGCATCTGATGGTGCGAGTCACAGGTGTGCTTCCCTGAAATTGGTCCCGCGATGAGCCGCCCTGGATATTGCTATAGTACATCAAAATTATTGTCGTCTTCCGCTTGATTTATATGGCGGTTTATCATCCAAGAATGACTGAGGACACGCTCTGATGAAACAAACAATTTGTGGCAAACTATTGGTGTAATATACAAACTAAACTATTTCATTTAGGACTTAACAGCTCTTTTAACGGGGAACTTTAAAAATATAAGCGGCCAAGTTAAAAAGCAACAGAAAAAAATGATGATTTACTATAACTATAGCATAAATATAAGTAAATATACTTTCTATAAAGTTAACTAAACTAAACGACGATAATTGGCAATCTATTAGCTACGATTGTTTGCACAATACGTTGCAACAGTAAACGTAGAAAACAGTATAAAATTATACGACATAATTCCTAACATTTTTATCCTTTTTTTAAGCATCTCTCAATTAAATCAAGAGCCATCTATTCAAAATCAGTCGTTACAATTGCGAGCGCTCGTATCTGTTACCGAAAATAATGAGACGAAAAATATTGCGGTTTTGTTATTGTCTTTTTTTCTACATAAAAATAGATAAAGAAAAATGTTTCGTCTAATAGGCATGTTGTATAATGTAACTGAATAACTATATTACAATTTGAGGCAGTACAATACCATTGTTGCTAACCTAGTTTTAGAATTTTTTGATCCGAAGATCAGATGCAATTATGTTTGCAACATCTTAACAATTAACAAACAAACAACAGCCAAAATGTTGAAGTCAATAAGATCAATTTGACATGCGTTAACAATAATCTTGAATAAAAAATCATAACAACATTGAAGGTCAACTTCAGTTTCTTTTCAAGGCCGTTTGTTGTGACGTTATTTCATACTTCCAGAGCTCTCGTTGCGCCAAAGGACGTCCTCATAAAACGTACGAAGGTCAAACCGACTAGTGGTGACCACTTAACCACACCGCACCATAAATACGGTAAAAGCAACTTTTATTTCAATAGACCGCAACCCATTTTAATAAATGTATAAGCTACCCTTTCGGTTTTCATACGAGAAAAGGTATCTTTTGTGGTAGTTTCAATTATATAGAGATGGAGATATAGTTGTAAAACAGTGTACATTTTCAGTTTGTGGGACGGAAAGGTCAAGCCTGGATTAATTTACCTACTCGTAATTTGTACATTATAAAGTGTGCCAGTCGTACGTATATTATGTATGCGTACACTTTATGACTTTAAAGTACACAATGTACACATGTTCGGATTCATTTTGATTTAATTTGAAAAACTTCCCTCTATATTATTAGCTCCTTCGCAATATACTTTTTTTTACAAAATATTGCCGATTGCGCGATGTATGTTTTATATTCGCGAATTAACAAAGTTCCTAGATACTATTTACAAGTATATGACGAATACTTACTAAAGTTGAAACCCCTGAACATTGAAGAATTTAGGCAACTCGCACCGGATGAAGCGAACTATCTTTACCTAAACTAAGTTATGCTAACTTTACAATTAGTTACAGTTACTTAACTCTAACAAAATAATTCACTTAGTAGACCTTGAAGTGAACAATAAACCATTGTCCGTTCTAACAGCGGAAAAGTAAAATTAATGTCAAACGTTTTCGCTGAGTGCCTTTAATTTATGACGAGTAATTATTACCGCTCTTTATTTGGACAAAACATGAACTGGCCAGATTACAACCATTCCACAAGAAGTCCTTTAAACTTAATGGGGTAATATTTTTTCCATTTACCCTGTCATCTATGATTTACTGCTACGGTGCTACGGAGTGAGGGCTCTACGTCAATATGCTACGGTGATCGTAGCGGGTCTACGAATATTTTATGACTGCGGCCAAGTTACGGAGGTGGAAACTTAAAATATATGAAAGTGGTACACTCAAAATTTATGTATATTTGCAAGAAGTTACTTTAATATATTTTAGACGTATTGTTCCTTTCGTGTATGAGTAAAAAGTAGTTTACAGTAGAATATTTTTTTTTTATTTTTAAATTCGTAAAAATGGTTTCTACATTTTAGCAAAATACGTAAACTTTTATTCATCAAAGAGTGCTCTGTTAACATCTCATTAAACTTTGTCTGATTCTACATATACGTGTATTAGCTACCTCCACGGAACCAACTAACGTAAGCTTTAATATAACTTTTTATTTGTGTTAGTTCTAGCGAAATTATTTCACACGTAACAGGAAAGGTTTAGAATATAGCGTTTTACTATATAAAGTAAAAACTATATATATACGGAAACATAATCGTATTTTTGTATCTGTATTTTGTTAATAAAATAAAACCTAAGGTGATATAAGCTATTCAAATCTAATCCACAGGGTTTACTATTCCTTGTGTTGTAGCTACAGTCAAAACTATCTCAAGCTCTCAATCTAGGGTAAGAAAAAACTAGTTTAACAAAAACTTAGCAAGACCATATTTCATTGCCTCACTGGTTCTATAACAGAAGCGACCGTTCACCCTAACTTCAAACTACAAAATCTGCTCCCAACTTTCGGCAATATAACTTTTCAAATTCATAACTATTAACGATTTAAAATCGTCAGTTGACTTGAAGTAGACAGGTTTAGTTCCACTTTTCCAGTGCATTTGCTTCGAGAGCTGATGCATCAAGTGGCGAGACTCTCGGGAGATTTGCTCGAGAATCGAAGGCGACGATAAGATCTTTTAGTACCGCTTTATAGGTGTTAGCTAAGTACGCTATCACTTGTTATCCGATAACAAGTGATAGCGTACTTGAATTTTTATTGTATGATCATACAAAGTGCATAAAGTGAGGAAAATGTAAAAAAAATTTAGTACTCTTTGTTTTATATCGACATTATTACAGAGAAACATTTTGGGAATCATTTTGAGATTGCGAATGTTAGTTCCGTGTAATACAAATTCAGTTTCTCAATGATATCAATGTTGCACACCAATTTTCTGATAAGAATCACAGGAGCTAAGGCAAAACAAAAAATACTGAGTGAATCAGGAAATTATTTAAAAACTACCTTTTTAAACTGTCTCTTGAACATTGTCTAGGGCCGGAGTTTAGTTAATTTTGACCTACAACTTGGCCAGTTCTAATACACCGGCCAACATAAATGCTTCAAAGTCATTTCCGCATAAAAATACACTTCATTCAACGCTTAATACCATTGTTGTTAACGTCTTTGTTATCGAGAACAAAGGCTTACCTCACAAAGAGTAATCAAAAATTTGCCTTATTTACATACAGAGACAGGACTTTTGAAGGCACATTCTTTCATAATTTGCTAAAACAAACATTCAACGCTTTTATGAGCTTAAGTTTAATGCTCGGGACGTTTTTTTATGACCTGAAGTCTTCTCTTAATTGTGCTATGTTGCGTTAACATAAAATGAACACATTGTTTTGTCAAATGACAATCCTTTTTATGAAGGTCGGCTTAAGGTTTTAGAAGAAAAAATACCTACAAAGTAAATGTCGACTGAAAATATGACTAAAATACCTACGTCTTTGACTGCTCATAATGTTATTTTGCCCATCAAAATTAACACATGACAATATACAATCCATCAATCTTTAAAATTTCATCTAAATCCGTTTAGCAGTTTAGTCAAGTTAATTTAGCTTAACTTTTTAACAATAATGGGGACTTAAACTATTTAAAACAGTTCTATTAAATCCTTTACACGATAAAGTGCGGTGTAGTCGATGTGTTTAAACAACTTACCACCCATTTTAGAGGTACATTATCAAAGCAAAAATTGCCAAGCGAAACAGCTCGTTGGTTTTAAAAGCAAAATAGATGAACATGAGTGTGGGGTGCGGCGGCCAGACCACAGATAAATGAGCTCACTCAACTTTCGGTATTACTGCCACCTCATACTTGTTTTTCACCAATAACTAGTTGTTAGTAAATGATCAGTGAATTCAGCAACCTTTGATTGGATGTTCCAAAGATCGGTGAACGCTTAATGGTATTTGTGCTGAGGTTCTTCGTACTTCGGAGGACGCTAAAAATCAGTCGCGGTGTCAATTAGACAACAGTCATAGGCCATTTAGGCGGGTAGTTCTGCTTTGACACAAGGTTGAATACCACCTATACGATACAATTTATACCATCCCATAACGCAAAAGCATAAGAAGTCTGAATAATACGACAAGTTCATTCTTTATTGCGTAGTTACTTCTGATGTTTGTTACACCATACTAGAAATGTATTGCCTTCGGTTGTGCAATAGATAAAATTTTAACGCCCTTGAATCCTCACCTTTGCACTACCTCATTATGAATCATACAGTACATCTGAAACTATAGTTCAAACATCATAAGAGAGGCGCAAAACTCAATTTTCATTAAATAAAACAAATATCGAAGCTTCGTACTTTACTTTGTAGCTGAACACGTGCAGTGAAATCCAGAAACAACTTTATGAAAAAATATTTCGTAATTCCGAACTGAATTGATCGAATATTTCAGAGAAATCTGTACGATATCTCTGTTATGGACTTGAATTTTCAGAGTAAAGTCGGTCACGAGTTCGTAATTACAAATGCAATTTGACCGGTGCACGGTATCCGACGGATCCAATTGATATGATTCATTATGATAAGCTTGAAATCCCATACTGTGGTTCTGCTGGGGTAATGAGAAATCCTTATGTTGATGACAGACATTTCCTTGTCAGTTTGTGGCCCACGAAGTTTTGTGCATTTTACCAATTCTACATATTTTCTAACAGAGTGTAGGAGCAAGGTTTCCTTAGGATTAATAAATTGAAACTTGCTGAATTTTTGCATTTGCTCTTAAGATTGCATCAATGCATACTTATGTATTTTTCCGACAGCTTCAATTTAAATTCTTTTCTCGAAAATATTGCTTTAACATTTCACCGTTGTAATTGAAAACATGAAAATGCTATTACAGAGTTGAACGTTTAATGCACGTTGCGTTTTCTTTTATTTTGCTATTAGATCGAACTCTCGACCAGACAGCATTCATATAAAAGAAAACGAACAAATATTTTACTGCCTGCAGCCTGTATTCACCGTCACATGGCTGAAAAATACGAAATCTCTCACTTCGGATACGTGAAAGCAAATCTTTGTCACTCGTTAATGTAAAAGTATAAATAAAAATTACTTATCAGAAAGAGCAATTAGAGAAGAGCAATACATAGTAAATTTAAAGAAGACTGTTAAGTTAAATTCGTTACCCTTCCGTACTTCATGTGAACCATAACATTTCGTAACACTGATCGTGTTGAGGAAAAAGAGTTAACCTGATATCAAGTTTTTCAAAATGCACAAAAAATGCCTCGTGTTACCGCAATTTTTCCAAAACTAAACACATTACCAAGAATTTGATCGTGAGCCAAACTCATCAGTATTTAACCGCATTAGCCTTATAGGAAGAGGTAAGTGCAAGCCGTCGCGCCACCCCACCGTCGATGTCAACCGGTGCGGTGGAAATCCAATAGCGATTCGGTGTATCGAATAATCTGTTTAAAATCTTACCCTTGCTACAGGCAGGTTCTCGCTTATACTCAGGCACAAACGTTGTTTGTGAATCGAACTCCTGACCAAACAGTATTCAAAGCAATTCAAGGTGACGATTGTTTTATTTTGTAGACTATTGCTGTTTGTGTTTAACTTAAAGTCTTTGCCTAAAGGTAAACAATACAATTCTGTACTCAAACGCATATTACGTTACTTTAATAATTACCTAAACAATGCTTACGAAGCGAAACATAGAACCACTTACATCAAATTAGTACACTCATAAACATGAAGGTACAGCGTATAAAATGAGCGTCCCTCAACAAGTCACTATCTGTCAACTCTATTACTTAATAGACTACGACATAATACACCGCTTCTAAATAGGCCTTCACCGTTACCCGCGCAAATCTATGCTCACTCGTAATTCCACTCACCCTTTGTACGCGACAGTACTTACGCTTTGTACGTCACGTTCGCTCAACAATGAAACCATGAATATGTACAGTCACCAACAAAAGTGGTTTATCAAATGCAAATTTCAAGGTTTACGTCCGCTTATAGCCTATTTAATAATCTGTGGATGAGCTTTACAGAACATAAATTTTGTAATGGTTCAAGTTTATTTCAGATAGTCTTTATGTACCTGTATGTGTATGTCTGCTACATTTTACTGCCGATTATACGCTTGGATATGACGTCGTCGATTTAATTCGAATGTCATTGTAGTTTGGACATTCATAACTATAGACTTTCAAAGATCTTCGCAAAAACAATTCGTAAAAACCATTTCCTCAAATCCGAATCGTGTCTAAAACAGTAATCAAGACCACATTTTCCTTAAAACTAAAGCAATTACTCAAAAACCGTTCAACCAAATTGAGGAAAAACACCTCAAACAATCATTCTTTTTGTGTTCATTGTAAATTGATATTGATGTGACTGCATCCATCCTGTACCCATTCATTTGTTCTAGGAGAATTATGAAATCATTAATATAGTGTGTCTACGTAACGACCGCGATCAATCAATGACACTTTTCGGTGATATCATTATTTTGTGACGGAGTTGTTTTGCATTATTCATTTTGTTTATAGAAGCGATTGATGTTATAAAGCTCTTAGACTAAATTGAGAGATTTGAGGTCATTTTAAAGTGATAACTTTAAAACATGGATTTGGCAGAGAACTAAAGTCGTACAGCTAGTGTTATTTCAAGTTTTGAGAGATTAATAGATAGGTATAGTTACTCAAGTTGTAATTTCTAATAGTAAACTTAAATCATCTATACATTTCCTAAACATGGCAAGTCTTATTTGACGCAAAATCTTACGTACTGTAGATATTCCTAAACACCAAACCATTCGTGCTTACTATCTGAAGTAAAAAGGGCACCCAATCACAAAACATTCGTCCACTATAAATCAAAGGACGATTGCAACCCGGCGACTTCGTGACGTCATAATTAATGAACAAGCCAAGACTTCCCCGACTGTTATCTACACCATCTTCACTATTTACACTAATTGTATTACTATCGCTATCTCCCTCACGCACCGTGTCAACAAGGAAAACTTATTCGTTCCTAATAGTAGGATACCACTCAATCTAACCTCTATTTATTATTTATGTGGTATCACAAACGACTAGTTCGCTATTGTTAAAGAAAAAGATTATTTGGTACAAGTTCAAAAGGAAAATTGTAACGCAACCATAATTTATGATAGTGTTTTTGTACCTATTTAGATGTATTGTATATTTATTGTTTTTTAAAGATCTTTCTTTACGTTTATATTTAGTAAAAACATGAAAGTAAAGACAAAAGAGACATTTAAAACCGGTAACATTGTGTATATGAAATTCACTTTGCCTGATGGTAGTTTCCAATAAAAGCAAAAGATTGCAAGAGTGAACCTACAACATATATTATGTAATAAATTTCAGAAATCAAAAACTATAAATCTCCTTTCATTTAGTAAGTAGTAATTTCAAATTTTTCATTGAGTAATTGCACAATATGCCACGTTTGCATATTATACACAATTCATAATCCACGACTCTAGGTGTAATTTATACACAAATTCGTCTATTGCATGTCTAGAGGCAACTTAATACTAATAATATGACCAATGAAAACATTTTGTAGCAAGTTCTTTTACGTAATTCAAAATTACATCTAATACTCCTTCATCTTCTAAACTTCTACTGCCTGATACAAACGTAGTTAAAAAATGTATACTAATAACCAGGAAGAAACATTACTTACTAAGTCATTATGTAAACATTACTTACTGTCTGTCTGTTTGCACAAAATCCATCAACTTGCAACGGACTTGGACATTAATATTCTTTGAAAGAGTCACGGTCCAGAGCTAAGATATATGGGGCTATTATATCATGAGGCTGCTCAATATTTTTAAGGAGCAACGCTTGCAGGTATGTGGGGGAAGCCTTCAATAAATCACCGCGGGCCGGCGGTCGCTTCACTGAACATTCGACGAGCTCATTTCGAAGGACTCCTGTCGAGAACGCCTAAAATGTGACGACGTTTATAAGGCTTTTGTTTGTACGAAATTAAAAAAGTATGCAGATTTCAGTTGCTCATTATTGTTTTTTCGGTAGCTGTTAACGTTAATGTTTTGGTTTTTATTTATATATCTGAAATATTTTAAAAGTAAAATGGGTATAAACGACGCACGTACAATATTTATTTTATTTTGAAGAAGTATAAATGACAAACAATATTAAAGGTACTCGGTTATATGAACAATAGCCCAGTAACACGGAACTAACATACTCTCGTACCTAAATTATCTTCACAACTACACAAAAAGTAACAAAAGGAAAAGAAAATAAAAATCTTATTATTTATCCTCCCATTTGGCTGGTATATTGTAACATTCCTCAAAGGGCGCAGATTGTCCGGAAAACATAAAAACTTACAAGGTTTCGTGGTAACGACAACTTGGGACGCAATTATTTTTGTCGGACAAACTACGGAGCAATCAGGAATGTTATTTAACGAACTGTTCATAAGGCTTTTCTTTACTTCTCTATATAGGCTCAGAGATTTCTCGCAATCTCGAAGAAATTAAGAGTTTATTCGACTTCGAAAGATTATTACACTGTTGGGATTTGATATTCTCTGTAAAAGCTACGCGTTGTAATTACGTACTTAATAAAGATATTAATAACGCCCTTGTATTAATGACTAGCTGACCCGCGCAACTTAGCTTGCGTCACCTAAGAGAATGGGTCAAAATTTTCCCCGTTTTTGTAATATTTTTCGTTGCTACTCCTAATGACCGTAGCGTGATGTTATATAGCCTATAGCCTTCCTCGATAAATGGGCTATCTAATAGTGAAATAATTTTTCAAATCGGACCAGTAGTTCCTGAGATTAGCGCGTTCAAACAAACAAACTCTTCAGCTTTATAATATTAGTATAGATAGATAAATCAATTTTACATGTCCCAAAATGTAGGTCGATCAAAAATTCACAACGTTTCCGAGCTTTGTGGCACATCACAATCAACAAGTCTATTACAACAACACACGCAACTAAAAATAACATTTAAAAACGTTCTATTTCCGCGAACAGAGTTTGCAGGAAATTGGAAAGCCTATTTCAATTGTTCCGGCGGTGGAGTGACGTCACCAAGGCCCGACAACTCTGTTCTAATTTCACTACAGACAGACTGATGAACAGATTTTCCCGATGCTCAATAATAGAGCTGCTTTTAGAACAAACTTTTGGGACAATTTGAATAGAGCTCGCGTCGATTCTATTTCTACAAACTTGAAACTTTCGACTCGAACATCTTAGTTTATTATTCTATACAAAACACAATAACATACATCCCTACAGCCAGTAGTTTGCTATACCTCTGTAAGACTGGAGTCTTTAAATCCAAAACTGAAAAGGAAGTCTTATTTAGTTAAAGTCTTCAGACTCAATTTATTTATTCATAGCGGTCTAATTAAAGGATCTTTCGAGGTTTCCTCATTTATTATCAACTTGTAAAGCCCTTCCTGGTATCTAAGTCCCTTCATAATTTGATTTATTTCCAATTTTTCGTCAAACCGGCGAAAAATTATTCCGTTCCATTGAAAACATTGAATGGAATTGGAACAGCCTTTGTTCTTTGAACTCTTTGATGAAGAATGCATATCCGGGGGGCTGTAATAAAAAAAATCAGAGGATTTTTGTCCACTGAGACTGAAGCACTATCAGTTTCGAGTTGATTACTTTTGGTATTTTCGACGTAAAGCAGTTTTTTTGGTAAGTTGCGGACTTTTACGATACGAACAAACACACTCGTAATGTCATGTCTTTTAATTAGTTTTTATGGTGCAATAAACAATTATAAATCACAAATAAACTCAGTAATAATGTCTCAAACAATGCTAAAGTTTAAAATCATCCTTTCTATTTATCAGTATAAAATAAAAGCAGTAATATTTTCGACTATAAAACCGGCCGGTCAAAGATCAAGGGTTCCTTCAGATGGGCCGGTGTAGGACACAACGACGTCGTGAAACATTTCCAACACGGATGTCGGTGATAACCCTAGTGGATGATTAAAAAGTTACGACCGAAAATTTGGGATTCACACGAGGAGTGTAGTAATATACTATGGTTATGAGTTATTATAGTATATTTTAATATTTCATTTTCGCTAGAATTTACGGTTCAAATGATAGATGTAGTTCCAAATGTTTTAAACGATGATGTTTTTAAAATAATGAATTATACACGTGCGGTAAAAACATCTAGCGTAAGTTGATTTGATTCTTACCTTGACTACATTGTCTTTGTTATCTCTAAGCATAAGCAATTGATATAAATATTGCTGTTTAATATTGTAATCATTTGAAAAGTTCTCTTTTATATTCTGAACATTAAAAAAAAAATACACCAATTACAATTACTAGCGTAAAAGATACAAATAGTAATGCGCAATCATCGTGCAAAGTATCAATTAATACTTTAGTACTCTACCTTTGTAACCTCGGTCCTCTTCGAGAACGAAATCTTACGAACAACCCAAGCTAATTTCATATCCAATAACAGCAAAGTTCGAAGATAACCACAATCTCGTTGCTCCCACGATCTGTGTAACTACAGATGAATTGCTCAAACTTGTAGGTATGCACGTGTGTGGCAATTTGCGAGACATCGTTACTGGGGCCAACTGAACCGTAATAACAAGGCGATGTCCTGAGTTTTACTTCCCTGTCTGTATTACAGACATGTGCCGTGATTATAACGGAATATGAATATGTTAAACTGTTTACATGTAGGTAGTGGTCCCTTTTGTTAGTCGTAACTAGTTAGTAGTTTTGCAAAACAACTTTCGAGAGACAGTTCGTAGTCCTTGTTGATCTTTATATAGTGTTATTGATAACTGATGACACAACATTAATGTGTACGCTTTAAAGTCAACTCAGGAGAAATAATTAGTACGAAAGACTTAATAACAAAATTTTATTCTTGTCATAGAATCACAGATAGTATGTTCGTATAATATATACCTACCAAATTACTCTTCAATGTGCTCAATATTTCAACATTTTACGATCATTTAGTTAAGTAAGGGGGTATTGTATTACATATTATATGGTATAATGTAGGTATACGTCTGTCCATGCCTGGGTCATATCTAACAATCAACCACTTCAACATGCGTATGAGTATTTTATATAATGCTTGTGTTTATATCTCAGACGACTCTCTAGTATGCTCTGAAGTCTGAACAAATTTATCTTGTAGGTCAAAGAATGAACCAGACAAGTATTCAGTCTACTCCCACGCTTCATAACAAAGTATGTATGAGAACGACATAGGTACAGTTATGAGTTTTGTTCTTCATATTCTCGTGGTAAGTAATTACCTTTTGTGTTAGGGTTTGCCTTTGACTGAGCGAAACAACTGTTAGTTGACAATTACTTATACTCACCACCATTATTGGTGATTGTAGAAACATTTACTTCAGCTTAGCTACCTACTAGCTAAATATATAAACTCGGTAGTTAATGGCAGTGTTGCAAGATTGGCCATTCTATAAACGCCCGCTTATACGCCAATGCAAAATGAATTTCGTACATCTTCACTGTTCCGCTAGGTAAACTAAGATAAGCAAAGAAAACAAAGCAATTCGTAACTTAGTTACAAATACATAATTTCGCAAAGTTTCGCAATTATCAGAACACAAATATTGACGGTAAATAAAACAATCAACGCTAAAGAATCACATCGCTTAAGCTGTACGGTTCACCAATTTGGCGCGAACTTGCCAAACGTAATTATTATTTTATCACCGACGACAAAAAAATGAAGAAAAAAAGTTTACACGAGACGGGACTTCGTTCAGAAACTCGTCAGCAACTGCTAACAAACCAATTAAGGGGAAAAAAATATTGTGTATAATTTTTTTTCGTTGCGAATATCAAAAAGGAAGTACAAAGGCGATGGGCGTGATCTGAAGGACTTGTAATTTCGCCTCAGGCCGTCCTACAATTAGCGAGCTTCAACCTACTTTGTTAGTCAACACCCACTTCAGATAGCAATGGGCTGATCCTCTCTGCCACACCCGTCAACTTGTCCCGACAAACTTGAAATCAGTTTACAAAGTAACCTTATATATTCTTTCGACAAGTAATTATGCCATTTGAGTATTTCTGTGTCTTTACTTAAAATGAGTTTTTTCGAGGATCTCCTTAAAAAGGTTCTTCGGGATTTGTTCGATATTAAATACGAGCTAAGGATTTAGTGACTACGAGAGTACTGAAATCGTTTTATTGAATTGTAAACATGTTTTGAAAACGCGACTGTTTAATCCAACAGGATGTCTAAATTCTGAGACAAGCTCGTAATAGTATTTATTGAAAGACCTAACATAGCATAATTCAATAAATATAATTTTCATTGTTACAGATGCAGACAATACTGAAGGAAGGGAATTTGGTGATATACTTTAAGCAAAATGTAAGTATTACTACAACATTTGTACAACAACATTAATGTGTTGTCGATGATCACAGAAATTACTTACGCAAATGAATGTGTTCCAATTAACAGTGATTTAATTTTCCAGTGGCCGGTATCGATGTGGTTAGCGCCATGATGTTAATTAGTATAATTAATATTATATTGTAAAGGTCAAATGTAGTTTATTACATGTTTCTGTGGAGTATTAAAAATAATGTTGTTTTAATAAAGCATAAGTAGATCATTTTAACAATGATAAACAACTCTATTTCATAATACATGTTACATGAACACAACTACACATGACATTTAGGATAAAACTATTCAAATGAAAAATAGCAACATATGTTTATCATGCTACAGACTAGAAGTTTTTTAAACAAAACTGTTAAATAAAAATGAATGGGCGTGCCGTCTGATGCTGAGACTTTAAATAGGTGGAAAAATATTTAAATAAACTTTAAACTCTACAGTATAGATTTCATTATAAAAACATTAATTAACTCGACTATAGAACAAAAAGCCTAAAGTATCTTATTGTTATTCCCACACAGGAGTCATTAGCACGAATAAATTAACATAAAATTTCATTAACTCAGTACTTAGTGCAAAATCGCTTAAGAAACTTTATACCGCATCCCAACAGTCGGGTAAAACAAACAAAAAGTAGTAGGTACCTTCACCTCTAGTAGTTAGTTACACCTCTATTTGATTACGTAATTAAGTGGTTCACAACTTACCTGAGTTTCAAACTCGGAATGAAAGCACGCTCTGTACAAAAAGGTTATTATGAATCTTATTAACTCAAAGCGTTTAATTTTAAATAATAATTTAGAATTAAAAGATAATGAACTTGCCAAGATTTGTTTCTTGGTGAGCGTTAAATAATGTTGTTAGTCTAAATATTTGTTTATTATTATTTTTTGAAGACAGAAAAAATACTGTTTAAAAGATTTTCGTCATCTGAAAATTGTGTAAATTAACTTTTGTTCGCGAATGTAACCGCGTGGAAAAGATTCTTAGGGTTATAAAATTCGATTTGTTTGCGTTCCACGTCAAAACAGATTCAATTATTCTTGCATTAAAGGTACCCAACGACACCTTGAAGAGACTTTTACGAATGTTTATCCGTAAGCGTTTCCTTTGAACGACTTCAACGAAACACGTGGTTTAGTTACAAAAATATACTAATTATAAATTCACAATGAGCAACGTAGAATACCAAGAACAACAACGAAATTCAAGGAATTTAAAGCCTTGAGGCTACAACTTAGACTGCGCCAAAAGATCAGTAGTCAAATCCTTGTCCTTTGTACAACCGTCACGATTTCACTGCTAGAATAAGCAAATCTAGCAAAGGCTAAATTTGAATGAATTAACGGGAATATTATTAACTAGCGAGCAGCCTCTCCCCCGTTTTGTGAAGCCGCTCCTTTGTACAAGTCGTGATCTAATTCCGAGAATAAGCAAACCTGAGTTATCTAAAACTGGAACGAGTTTATAGAAATATATTCCTAGGAAGGTAATGTCCTTGGCCTAATTCAATGCACGGATTAACGTCATCGTTGTGTGCATAGAGAGTTGTCGACACATGCGTCTGTAAACTATCGTTTCAATTCCTACTTCCCACTGTAAATATAATTCTATGTTCGTGTTTTCAATTCAGTTGTAACTTAGAGCTTTTTGAACTGTGTTAGGTCCCTCGTAGAAAAAAACTAAGCGAGTTTCTTGAATAAAATAATACATTAATAAAAATCTGAATGTCCAAACAGAATTGTTTGAACCCAACTTTAACAAAATGTTTGCGTGTCGACTCGTCAGCTCCCTCACCACTTATTTACGAGTAGAACGCGTAATCTTCTTGAAACGATGTCCTAAAACCAATAAACGGCGCAATAAACAATAAAAGCTATGTCCTTTCCTATAAAAATGTTGTTTTCAAGTTTTACGTCTCTAGTACGACATGATGTGTCGTTATTTCGCTTTGTTTTTACTCCTTCAACTGGTTTATGATGTATTTGAACTATATACGCTGTAAAGCTGACTAGAGTCGTGTATTGGATTCGTTTCTGGTTATACTTTGTTTTAAGCTACCACTCCTAAAACCTTTTAAATTACTTAAAAATCGTTTAAGCATTAAAGAGTACGTAAGAACCAACCTTTACTTTTCCTATTATGGTTTATTACAAATCACAAAATAAATAAAATTCCTTAAGCCGCACATACCCAGTAAACAAAACTCCTAATGTATGTTGTTCAAAACATTTACTAGTTTTGAATTGATTACTTTTAGACCTTTTAGAAGTTAGTACAACGATTTTGGGACCTTAATGAATCTTGTCGTTGCCGGAGTTAGATTTATAGCCCTAGATATTCCAAGGGTCCGGAAGATCGGGTCACAATCGGTCTAGCTTTATATACAGGTTTAGTCGTTAAGTCTAACCTTGAATGTACCACGCGGCATTCTTTACAAAGAAATTGCCTGAAATTTACATTTTTTTTAAAGTATAATAATTATGTTGCAGCAAAAATATACTTAATATTTTCTCTCACTTGATTATGCCTTTGGTGGGTATTTAGACAGAATTATATTAGAAACATTTATGCGTCATTGTTTACCATCAAATTAAATAAATTAATGAATTGTATACATACCTAAAAGTCAAACAAGATCTAAACGTACATGAATGTATTACGATTGTAAAGTTCATACACAGTACTCTTATTACTCCTATATGAAATCGTCTAAGAATAACTTTGAAACTTTGACTTTGAATATTACTAGACTAAAAAGTTTATCATGCACTAAAGTATTGTTTACGACATCTCAGCCGCAATTTCATGGAAAAACTCAAAAGCTGCTACTAGACTCTAAATCTCTACATCGCTACATATTTAAGTTGAGTGTAATATTTTTTTTATTCTTTTCACCGTCAATGTTCAATTACTGGATAAGGGTCTCCTCCCAAACGAGGAACGGTGTCAGGCCTTATGTCCTTCATGCTGACCAAGTGCGGATTGGGGAATTTGCATGACTTAAAAGTATGTTAATGCACAATGCTACGATATTTATTCATAGTGTAGTGCAGTGTAGAAAACTTTAACTGACATATAAGTTACATCCAAGCTGCAAAGACCAATAAAAAACCACAACCAATTACAATTTGCGTTTTAAAACTCAAAAAAAATCTACACAAAAAAGTTACGAAAATCCCGTTGGTCATTTAGGGGCTGACGTCACGATGACAAATTACAGCTCGGATCTAGGCGGGAAACTTTCATAATTCTTTGTAAAACACAAAACGTCCGAGTCACATCCCAAGCCTTGTCACATGTGGCGTTTATATTGAAATTAATGATCCCGCCGTATTGTGAGCGTAGTACCACCTAACCCTTTTGCCTTAGACCCGTTTACGACTTATGTAAAGAAGGCTTCATATATATTTTTTATATTCAATTTCAGTTGACTTAGGTAGATAGTTTAGTCTGGATTTGGAAACGTTTGGCATTATTAGCAATTGCTTTGTATGTTGTAGTCAGATTTGTTCCCACTCTAAAACATAATGAGTGATCTATGACGAATGAAAATTATTATTACCGCATGCAAATCCCAAACACCATTTGAAAGTTTATCGGGTTGTACCTTCATCGTCAGATGGGTTTTCTTTCGGTTTTTACCAACGAGTTATTACATCTATTACATTAAATGTAACTATTTTACGTACATTTCTTCTCAATATTCATTACAATACTAAGCATTTAAACTTCGTAATTACTAAAACTTGTATACCATCGTCTCCAAACAATTCCGTTGACCCTCAACCCTTAGCCCTCCACAAAGTTCGCGGGTTCCCCTTCCGTTTATCATTCATTAACGGTTGTTATCTTTCTTATTCCTCGTTTAGATTAGACATTTAGAGCCTTAACGTTGATTTTTATATAGATTTAAGGAACATTCGAGATTGTTCTTTTTGGTAACAAAAGTCTTCGCAAGGTTTACTTAGGATTGTTTGTTTAAATAAATGAGCAGTTATTGTCTCTTCGATTGTTCGAAGAAAGAATAAGGCATACTTTGTACGAAATACTTATCAAAAGAAGATATTTCTATGGGTTTGAAAGCACTATCACTAAATTATAAGAATTTAATAATAAGTTAGAAAGCATTAAGTACCTTTTGTAACCTATTTCCAATTTTTTTTTTCACAATATAAATAAATGACATATTACCCATTTCTACAAAAGCATTAACAACGAAGTATGCATTATGCGAAAACAAAACTTCAAACTCACCTTGTAGTAAGAGGTCCCAAAGATTGATATCTATTTTTTCTTTATGACTCCTAGTAATTTCTAGGGAGCTTTGTGATTTGCCGTATCTTGAGGTATCAAATAAGCAAAGTATTCCAATTACATTAGTAAAGGCTGAAGAATGTAAGGTACATGATATAACATGAATCTAATAGCACTAAAATCTTTGTAGTTGCCGTTTGCCAAGATTTTCCATTAGTCTAATGAATACCTTTCTGTTCAACATCATATTTTCATAGACAGCCACGAATTGAAGAAATAAATGGGTATGTAAGACTGTAGTTATGTGTTTTAGTTCACTCGCTTTTGTACTAATGAAATGTGTTAGAGCGATGTGTCCATGTGCTGTTCCATCTTGTAGATGGTTTTAGTTCCAGAAGAAATGTATACAGACTATATTTAGTTAACTGACTGCAAAACTCTTAATTAAGGAATATTTGTCTCATTGTTGCTTATGTTTAACAATGGATTAAACTGTTAATTATTACCTACATACTTCTTTTTTTAATGCATATTTATGATTATTTAAACTTCTCATTGCATTGCGCGCTTTAAGCGAAAACAAATCGATATCCGACAATTCCAATACATCGCAAAAACCTCGAACCAATTAAAAACATATTATTTGGTAAAATGTGGGATGTGGGTGTCATATATTCCTACGCCCAATATGAAATCAAGCGTGCTTGTATAAATGACCTACATCTACTAATTAAATACCTACCGAAAATGCAGAAACAGGCGTCATATTTCAGATTTAATATCGAATATCGCGATTTAAAACATTTATGGAATTTGCGCTTCATACTATTGAAATTTGACTGAATATTTTGTCTGAATTTAATACCTTGTAGATAGTATAATGTCCTAGTAGATGGTTCGTCAGATATTATTTCACATTTCATTTCAAAAGATATTTATTCGAGTTTTCATTAAGCTTTGTGTTATGCAATGCGATGTTGGTACAATACGCAATAAATAAATAAGTGGAATATATCTCCTATAGAACCGAAATCTTTTCTCTTTTTCTCACACTGAGGTTTGTGACCACTACTATACTAACATTGCGATTTATTTTCATATAATATACACTTTTTTCGTTAAAATGATATTGAGTTATGTCAGAACTCGTAAAACAACAGTTGTTGCTTATAACGTTAACTATCTAATCCTGAGCAGTGATAGCCGATTGGTTTAAGTTGGCACCTCCCACGCAAGTGGTCGCAGGTTCGAATCCGAGGCAACAACCAATGACTTTTCGAAGTTATGTGTGTATTAGAAATAATAATCACATGCTCCAACGGTGAAGAAAAACATCGTGAGGAAACCTTGCATGCCTAAAAATTTGTTTAGTACATTTATTGAGGGCATGCAAAGTCCCCAACCCGCACTTGGCCAGCGTGGTGGACTCAAGACCTAACCCCTCCCTCATTACGGGAGGAGACCCTTGCCCAGCAGTGGGACATTAATGGGTTAAATTTATTTATTTATCTAATCCTGGAAATCTTTCATATTTTTCAATTAATCCAGTATAGTTGTATGCTGACATAAGTTATCTTTACAAACACACCAGCCAATCCCACTTAAAGTAATGTAGGGGGTGAAGAATCCCTCAAAATTCAATAACAATATCCCCTAGCAACAGATATCCATACATTTATCTAAATTCACATGTTTATTAGCGTCGCGTCGTAAAACGAAATCGTTGGGTTTAAAGCCCATTTCACGTCCAAGCGGAAAAGCTCTGTATACATTTATTGTTTAGTTCCTGATACCAATGTTTTGTTCTTGGATCGGGTACAAATAAACGTGGAAGTATAAACGTAAGAAGCTTATATGGGCGAATATTAAAGGATTTTATATCAATGTGAGTGTAAAACTTATTATATTGCTTAGAGAAGGTTGAAATACTAAAACGATCTTTCAATGTAATGTTACTGTTAATGGTTATTTATAGTAGATATAAATTTATATTATTTATTAAATTTATTGAATTTATAGTAGATATAAATTATAGCCCAGAATTTACATCAAATATAAATCTTTTTATTTTCAATAAGTCAATTCGGTATTTAAATTTGTTTAAAAATAGAAACGTATACTCATCAAACCAATACTATTTTATTTATGATATTACCAGCTGCAGTATATTTAGACATTTTATAAATATGGTAGGTTCATTCAATTGTGCTTCATCATTCTATTTTCCGTGGCAACATTCTTGGAACATCTTGATGTATGAGATACCGCGTCATCTGTTACTCTCTTGTAACTGATACGGACTAGCTATGAACATATTATATGAAATACATTTTTATGGATTATTTTAACAACGATTGATATTTGTTCCCAAATAACAATTTATTATTCCACAGGGGTAGGAATTTATTAACAAAACCAACAGATGTTGTAATCGTTTTGGTAATCACACACAATACTGCGTATAAAATAATAATACGAGGAGTTTTAATTACAAACTCGTGTTATCATATTAAATACTGCGATTTAGGTTCTTCAAAATCTTGTTTAAAATAAGTCTTAAAAGTCTATACCCGTTTTCGTGTGACATTTAACCAAAGAGTAATTATTTTCCATCCACTTTCATTATAAATTCGACCTGTCCTCGCCCTGGTCAGAAAATAGCGAGCGTCGACCCAAAATAATTTATTATTAAATAACTCAGTTTTCAATATTAACGTTATTTTCTAAAGTAACCTTATCTGACAGCCGTCAATTTCAATTTGCATAGTAATAATTTCGCTCCAATTTCCCGGATCCCTGCATCATTAGGGGACTGTCAGCGCTGGACCGCAAAACACTTAACTACTGCTGTAAGCGGTCCTACAGGAAGTTGGATTGCCGGACCAGTCTCTGAAACTATGAAAATTCATCTGAGTACCTGGCACTAAGTTTTAACAAGGGCTATCTGACCAAACTCCGTAGTTCCTAACTACGTATTGAACAAATATAGTTATGAAGCAAACCATAATATTGGAAAACTGGACCAAGTTTAATTAATTTTGTGGAGGGCTGTTAATATAACGGTGATATGTTTATGTTGTGAGCGTGAATAAATACACCTGTACGTTATTCAGCTTTATAATTCCTGGAAGTTTAGTTTAAACTCAGCATGAAATTTTATTTTAATATGACCTACTGAAAAGCAGTAATGACTACTACCTATTAAACAGCCTTTGCTTGTTGGGAATACGCTATACGAATATATCTGAACAGATTTCTAATTGAACTCTATAATAAACAACCTTAGTATTTCCACCTACATTACAAACCGGAATACAAAATTACAGAAATACATTTAAAACAGAGTAACACGGAGGCTATGTTTAACAAAAGTTGAAAAATAAAACAGGTAAAAAGGCCTTGTCATTACTTTCCCATCACATTCGCTCTGTAGCCAGAATTATTTTGTTATAATGACTTGCGAATTCGAACAAAAACATTCCTCCGATCATTATTCATTTTGGACCGTGTACCTTCTGCTCCTCTTCGAACGTAGCTGGAATAAATGGAAATCATCTTTGAGAATCTTCATCGTATCTGTTCATGTGCATGAAAAACAGGCCTGTTCCCTAGGTCGCATTTTAAAATCAATGCAGATGATAAATATGTATCACGAAGTTCTTACATGTTTTAAAAGTTAAATAATTTATTTTATGTAATGCAGCAGCTAATCATTTCATAAATTGTCGATAAAAATATTTGTAATTATAGAGGCAACGCATCATTCATGATCCAACAACAATGCAAGCTTATAACAAAGCACATCCGACAATATTGTGTACAATGAACTTCATATTATGTGCTACGTAATACTATCGCCTCTTATCAACGAATTACATACAATCTCATCTAACGAGATGTATAAAATTGCATGGAGCCATCCGATACATCGTTAGGACAATGAAATTTGCTTGTTAACGATTATTTTCAACGAAAGCTCCACTGCATTCAATGGCCGGTTTAATCCGAAATTGCTGCTGGAGTGCCGAACGAAACAATTTGGTAGCATAAAATTAGTCGAATTAAACTGTTCAACGCGAATTTAAGTTTCGGCTTCGAATTGTTGCGTTTAGAATTTGAAGTAGGGAATTAACAGGGATTTATTAATACGTAGTACGCGGTTCTGTTAAGGTACTTCTACACTAACCAAACTATAATGTTTAGTTCTAAAGATTTTGTTTTAATGACTGCTGTAATAAAAAAAACCTTGTTTCATTCATAACATTTAAAACAGTGAAGCAGTTAAAACACAAATAAAACGTGGTAACGAAGTCTGAACAAAACAACAGCATCCATCAAATCCGTACAAAAATCCATACATTGTAATGGAGTCTGTCACCCCTAAATATGTCGTTACAGAATACGTATTATTTGTTAAGGACTAATTGAATGAAGGGGCTGCGGGGCGGGCCCACGAGCCGCGGGGCGACCGGGACGCACGCAACAAAATTCATTTAAAACTTTACCCGTCCCCATCAATCAAAAACCAATCTAAATTGAACAACATTCCCGTTTGTTCACCGACTATTCTCTAAAAATATTAACGACTTAAAAGCAACCACTTGAGCGAATTATTCAGTATACTGAGTACCTTTATTCTCCTATTACGAGCGAGCAAATAAGCTCTACGGTTATGAGTGCTGCAGGGTTCGTACAAAAGGCACCCGTTTACATGAAAATTAATTGAGAAAATACCTGAGAAGTACATTGAAGACGGCTTGCGAAATATCTAATTGGTTGGCTTGTGTGAAGCGAGTCTAAGCCTCTCTTTCTAGGATTTATGTTTCCCGTTTCAAATTATTCGGTTCCACGAAATAGCTCAGAGCGAGGTATTTTACTTAGTAAAATCGCTATATTATTTCCTACCCTATTCAGATGATTGCATCACTCTGCACAATTGCGGTGTAGCTATTCAAATAATTGTTCTGCGGAAATATTATAATTGCTCATACATTTTCCTTGTTATTATAGTCTTCACTCCATTCCTCTAGGTTTAAAATGAACAGCTTGAAGTTTTTAATAGTTCCGCAAGGTAGTTAAACGGTCTTAGAAATATTTATGTTGGGTATTGTGTTACTTTGGGCAATTTACACTGAATTCAAAGTCCCAACTAAAGTCTCAGCATCAAAGAAAACTATAAAAAAACTAAACACAAAACATCCTGAAAATCTTGAAAACAAAAAGAAAGAATGTAACTGGTACAGCGCCATCTATTCGTTGTACAAGTAAACTCATCAGCTTACTGCGAGCTTTTTTCAAGGGTAGTTGCAGTGCTGCCATCTAGTTTAATATACAGGCACTTCGGGAAAAACTTCAGAGGGGCTGTGGAAAGTTGTGTGTAAACTGTCCTCTACGCGTCGCTACATTATGCGAAAGCCTCTCTGGCTGTTCACTATAATAAAATAAGATGTCAGATATCCAGACCAATTCAACAAATTGACAGTTCGTGACACAGGACACAGGCCTAAAAGGTCGTCAGTGATAAGGAACACGAATTTTCAATTAAAACTGTGCATAATTAAGTAGAACGAAACTAAACTCTAACGACGATGATCATCAAATAGTAAATAAAGGAATATACTACTTGCTGACTAGTGCAAAACTATGGACTACTTTTTTAACTAAACACTTAACACACAACATAAAACACAAAAATATTAAAACTTACTTAAACTTAGAGCGCAAAGAAACCAGTCTTTAGCTAACTTAGATAAGTAACACTATCCAACGCTAACAATTTAATTTTGCTAATGTGTATTATTTTAATTTTCCAACAAAATTTCAGCACTGGGGAAACGGTATCATTCTGCAAACTAATAAGTTTTATTTACCTATTGTTTCAGATGTACAAAGTGTTTGATGTGATATTCAATGTGGGAATTACCCTCAGTTAGCGCCTTGTCCCCAAATGACCCGGCTTTCGACATGCCTCAGTCCCCCTCACCTCGACTGCGCCATTACAGGTCCCTGGAAAACCAAGCATGATTATTTATACCAAGCATGATTATTTGAACCAAGCATGAAATTTGAACCAAGCCTGACAAGCCACCTGTAGTGCGCACGCATGGAATGTTTCCAAGCTCGAAAGTATTACGCTTTTGAAAATAAGCGCAACCGTAAATATGGGTAATGCATGATATATTCTTTCTTTTCATTTTATACAAAGCAGAATGATCAAATACGAAACAAATCAGCCTAGTGGTTAAAACCATGATTGGAACATTATTAAATTAGCTTTCTAGTTTTAGCAACGCATGTGATTCGAACGCAAGAAATGGTAGACGAAATGAAAATCTACACATTCAGTATTTAGTAGATACTATTTCTTGTGATCGAATTTCATAATAATTAGCAATCACCAGCAAATCAATTGCATACTTGCTCTCTTCAAAAGTTTATTTTTGAGCTGCTTAACTTTTCTTTTGATCTTGACCCTCGCTAACAATCGTAGAATACGTATTGCTTTAAGATAAATAACCAGGGTTTTTAATAAGTTTGGCCTTAGTTGTATACAATCTACAAGGCGAATTAAATAGAAATGAAAAGAAAACCAAATCAAAAATAACACGCAGTTTACAAATCAGCTCTCACAATATCGTCCATATTCTAAAAACTCTGTACAAAGTTCTTACTTGCACTTTCATGAAACACACATCACATGCATTTCAACAAACACCTAATAAGAATGAACAAAGTATATCATTAGAATAACTAGATATTAAGTAATCAACATATGTAGTAGTAACGATATGCACTGTAGAGTAACAGTCAGGTAGGTAGGAAGATTAGTTTATAACTTAGTAGTTAAAATCACAAAGTTTGTAAATTATGAATTAAAATGTAGTTAAAATTGTTCACCTTAATCGATTGCAAGGATGACTATAGTTAATTAAGTTCAGTTAGAATTCACCGATCTGAATCACTTCATTGTTACTAAGATATTTTACCAAATACATGTTTGATAAGTTATAATTATAATTATAATGTCGAATACAATCGTATACACGTTGGCATTTTATTTGGTAAAATACCTTTCACTGGTAAGTAGCTTAACTTTTAGATTAATAATAAGAGTAAACAAAATAAACAAAATAAGCCATGACATGAGAATGGATGATATTAACCGATCGATTTACATCGAACAATGATTGAAATTTGAGTCAATCGAGTGTTCATTCTCATGTACTGCCTTATCTATTACAGAGTACTTTAAGTTTACGAGTAAATTGGATCTCATTGTCGAGAGATTTCAAACCGAGTGAGCACATTCCCTGTTTCCACTTCAATAATATTAACACCGCTTTGCGTAGTCCTCAGTTACACTAAGGGAAATTCGCTCATCCGAATAGCCGGCAGATAGGCATTATCAAAACATCATGCGTCGACTGACTGTGCCGCAACAATAACAATCATGCTCGCTTTATCATTGATAACCGACTTAAACAGATGTCTCGAAGCCTATGTACACCACAGCTCGATCACGATTACAGCGACAAAGCTTTGCGCGACAAATTCACAGATGAATGAACAGACTGAACACTAACAAATATCAATACATTTCTTGTTTGTCGGTGATAATCAATACAATTATAATCCGACAAGAATATTATAGCATCGCATCAATTGTTTATTGATAATGTAATACACGTCGACAGCAAGGGGAGTGGTTATTACTTAATATCGGTAGTTCGGTTATCAGGCCGGTGATGCGAGCACAAGGGCGCGATATGTCGCTTCACGCTTATTCACGCGAACTACCGGATAGACGAACCACCGTCATGTATCGCGGTATTAATTTTAGGAATAATAAAGCGTGAGTGCTGACAAAATATCTCCTGAATAATCCGCAGCTATCGATGTAATTATGTGCAAGTGTGAGATCTAACAGTGCTTTTGTTTTTAACAGGACTATGACAGCAATATGTTTCGTTTGCAATCTACCGATACTGTCACATCAAGTGGGGCTGGTGTGGGCTGGAGGCAACGGCTGGGACGAGCTCACACGGTCCACTTTAGAAGAGTCAACATTGAGGCAGAGGCTTGGCAGTCGGAGGGACTCCGCTGCTCAAGTATCTTGTCTGTCACCACCAGAACCAGACGTCGAAAATCAGCCCAGAGGTAAGTTTTAAGATTTCAGAATATGATCTTATGTACACTTATCGTCCACCAAGCAAAGTTACTATTAGAGTTTGTAAAGTACATAATATGTTAAATTAAAGATCGGAATAATGAAGTTCATTTGTTCACAGGTGGACCTCGTCGCCGCCGCTCCTCTTTGGCTCAATTAACCGACATTCTGCGCGAGTGGGGTGGCGGGGGCAGCGCGCCCCGTCGTCAGCGAGCGCCGCTCTCGCGGCGAGAGACCCTGGCGGACCTCGCTCGCTCCCTGCCGTGGGCGCGTCACGAACCGCCACCTCGCCGCAGACGCGACTCTTCCGCAGACTCCGGAATCAAGTCTATGGCTTCCAAACGCCGTGATTCAAAAGCGCCAGTACCGCAAGACTTCCGGTCGGAGTTCCCTAACTATTTCGAACGCAAAGATTCAACCACAATAATGCCAACAAGAGAGCGACGCATCAAAAGGCGCGGATCCGGTGAGGATAATAAGGAACGCAGAGATTCCGTAGACGGACATCGCCATCGTCGTGACTCTGTGGCACAACCTCCCAGAATAGTTGCGACACACAGGAAAAGACGTGCCTCACCGCCAACTCCAGTGGCTCCCTCCTTTGTTGATGTGTCTTCCGATCCTGGGCCATCAACGCAAATGCCATCAGTAACAGTAGTGGCTATTCATGAACCGAGCCGTTCTGATGGCGAATGTCAGCCAACTATTACAATGCCCACTATCATAACATCTGCTGTGACACCCTCACCTACATCGCCTACGCCACCGAACAGTAATGCGACACAAACTGTTCAAACATCCCAAATGACACAATCAGCTCAAGGTACACAAGTTACACCTGGTGGTCGAACTCCACCAAATTTGGGAGGTCGTCGAGATTCTACGACACAGTGCGGCCGTGCTAGAAGAGATTCTCGAGCGGCCGCTAGTCCAGAACGTCGACTTGGTAGACTTCAACGCCAAGCCACTGCCTTTGATGATCCAACTGGTCCCCCTGGCACAAGGCGTAGAGATTCAGGACCATCCCTAGGCCCTGATGATGAAGGAAGAGCAAGAAGAGATTCTTTAAGTCCAGACTCGGCGGCAAGACCACGCCGAGACCGATCTCAACTAAGCCCCGATCGAGCCGGGGGAGGAGAACTAAGTCCATCAGCCGCCCGACGCCGAGGTCGTTTGAGGCGACAGGCTTCATGTGCGAGAATGGGGCGGGCTAGAAGTCCAGAATCAAGTTCCTGTTCAAGTCGTGATCCCAGTCCATGTGCACGACCACCTGAGAGAACAATGATTCGAAGGCAATCTACTACCGAAGAAATACTTATAGCTCGCGGTTTTCGGCGGCAGTCCACGACTGAAGAAATGATTAGATGTAGAAACTTCCGACGGCAAAGTTCACAAAGTGACGATGCTTGTATGCGAGCTCGAGGCCGCCGTGATTCTTCTACGCAAATACTAGATGGAACTATTGGGACCATGACTGTTGAGACTACAAGTACATTCTTTGATTCCAGTACACAGACAGGTGAGTTAGATTTTTTTTTCTTATCAATCTTTAGACATCTCAATCATTCGTCATTGTTAATGATATAAAAAATACTATTTAAATTAAATATTTTAAATCTTATATTTACAAATATTTGTTTTTAAAAAAAAAACATAGAAAAATTGGTACTCAAAGTTGATTAAAGTTAACGCTGGCGGGCGAGGAACAACTTTCAGCTAACACGCGCTGAAGAGCTTTTGCGGGACGTGAAACGCATTACAACAGCAAACTCAATCGCTATACGAGCACTACTCACTGACAACAGCCATTGCCACGTGCTCAGCCCCCGCCCCTTTTCATCAGCCAATCGATTCACGCCGTGCTCGTTCGTCTCTGTCTCGCGGTACTGCTTTACCGACGGGAAGGAGAGGGTTGACGGGTGGAAATCCCTCTTTATCGAGGGAGTGGAGTATGTCTAGTGGCGCCACCGACGGTTGTACGCGGCGGCGGCTAGCCACTTTGAACTGGCAGCGCGATCGCGCGGACCTGACCGAGATGAGATGAACGCGAGCGCCCGGCGCAGGCTCGCCCGCCCGCGCCCTGTCATCTGTTGCCGAATGCTGCCATGTTTACTAGAACGAAAGTGACGTGCCGTACACAACGAATAACCTCAAAAATAATAACATTGACAGCCTAAATTCGCGAAAAAATATTTGAAAGCATATTTTCAACGTAGAAGTTACAACGAACTTTATTTTTTATCAGAATACAGCAATAGTCGTGAAAGAAATGTAATTTGTGTTACTTTTTCTACCAAAACCCAGTTTGTACAGCTGAAATAATATATTTTGATGGTATATTTTATACTCGTGACGTGAAATTGACTATGTGATAAGAAGGCTTTCTTATCTGGACAGTAACGTGTGACATTTGTGGACAACAATATTTACAAGAGACTCAATATAACCTGTAGATTAGTGTGCTGTAAAAAACAAAACACCAAATCGTATCGTAATCGTATCGTAAATGAATGTTAGCGTAATAATAAATATTGTATTTTCTTGTTAGATATACTAAATAATATTTTTAACTTATTACACGTGTGATTGTTCGACCGAAAAATAATGGTAAGTAATTTACTAAATAAGTTTGACATCACTGTTTCCGTTATCATTAAAATATAACTTAAATGTTTAAAAAAATGTTTTTCCTAATCAAGTCATTACTTAAACGACATGTATTCGTAATGTTTGAACATTTATTTATATAATGTAAGCACTTCTAAGTTCTATATCATGACAAATTGCTTGAAATATATTAAAATTAAATAATATACCATACCAATTATCGTTTATAAAAGAATTTATAAAAAGCCCAAACAAATCGTCGGGAGCATCTGTCACATGCCCACTTTCTTTTAGCAATCAAGTTCAGAATGAGTCCCTTTGATATAATTGTCCGTCCTCCTGAAAAACGACAAAGAGATAAAAGAGATAAAACCTTTGGAAAATCGAGACGGGCTCACAGATATTGTGAGGCTCCGAGCCTCCGAGCAATGTTATTTCAATAGTTGTATGAACTCGCGGCTTTACTTTCAAATTGACTTTTTCAAAGCGCGTTTAGCGTTTGTCAAATAGTTGCGTGTAGCTTTGAAACCTTTTTGCGGACAAAAGTTCATTTGATCATATTTTTTGTCCAAATTCTAACAATAAATGTAATGTAGGGACTGTTTCTTATTCTCTTCTAGAATAATTTCTGTAAAAACAATAATATTAAAAACTTACTTCGTCCAGTATTACAAGAACGATATTACTTTATACAAAAGGCAATTTTCCTTGCACGAAAATTGTAAATTATGGGGGCACATAAACGTTGATCCAAATATGAAATATTCACTAAGGGACAGCTTAAAGTGCTCTAATTAAATTATTGTTGCCTTTATATCATCCAAGCGAATGAGTTATGGGGTCACTAGTCACATACCTACGGCATATTATGTCCGTATATTCATATTGAATACCGTCATTAGGTAGCCGGGGAATGTTATATGGACTAGTTTAGTATTATATGTGTATGAGCAAATGAACGAAATAAACCTTTAAAATGAAAGGCATGTTTAATTATAGGACTACAAGTATGTAGTAAGAAATTTTTAAATACGATTAGTAGTACCAAAAACTGTTTGAAATAAGAAAACGCTCTTAAAAAGTTTTCAGTCGCTTAAATATTGAATAAATAAATGCCGAATACAATAAACGGAGATAAGTATCTAGCTTCTATGCCTCAAGTCAAAGCTCAGGTGTATTAGGACATCTGATTTCTCCCCGCGTCGCGTCGTGAGTAAAATTTTACGATCTGAGATTCAGGTTCCATCAAGAACCTTATAAATATTTTCTTTAAAAGAAATGTTACGAAAACCTAAAAGTTTTTACTAGTCTCATAAAATCTACAATTTGACTCCATTATACTGTACGAAATAAATATTTTATCATACAATTTGGGAGGTTTTCTAATGAGGTGTTTTAGGTTGCAAGAATAAAGCCTTTAAAAATAAAAAAGTTTGTCACTACAATAACGAAAAACAACAGTGATTTTGAAGCAGTTCTTTTTTTCTTTTTTTTCTAATAATAACATGGTTGTTCGAGTTTATTACAGTAATTTTAAGTTAAAAACAGGAATAAAGAAATTGTAGTTGACACAAGCCAGGCGTTTTCTTGTTGTTCATTATTTATTTCACATCTGTTCGTGAGAACAGTTACGAGCTTAGTCCATTGCTAAATAGAAAACTTAAAAAGACTCGTTGCAATTAAGACTAAGTGCAATTGTTAGATAATATTTGTTCAAATAGTTTTGCAGGTCTAGCTAGTTTTGTATCTTCATTTTTAAACTTTCTATGTGCATTGTTAGCTAATAACTTAATAACTAATACAGTTTTCTGGGATTGTTTGTAAGTATGACGTAGGTGATCATATTAAAAATACATTTCCGTCCTAGTTGCTGTAGGATAAAAGGAATTTTGATGTTTTTCGATAAAGTAGCAGCGTATGAAGGTTAATAATATCGTCTTTAAATAAGATACATGTGTTACGAGAAACCTTAACAGTAATTACTAACAAATGTCTTAAACAATGTCTTTGATATCCCGCTATTCTTAAAACACAGTAGCCAATCATACATTTCTAATAACAATAACCAATATATACCCTAAAAATAATATGTTTATTAAACTTTGAGATACCTAAGAGCCCATAAAGGTTTCCCAAACACTGATCTTTTATTAAACAAGTGATACGAAAATATTTTCATAAAAGGAATCCGAGTATAACCAATAACATTGGCTCGTGGCCTATTTTAATAACGATACCCATTATATCTGTAACTGACGAAAACGATAAACGCATAGAATATTGAAACAACATTGTTATGGACACTCGTAACATCAATATTATCGCCGCCATATACTTCCTTCGCTATAAAAACATGAAAATACTTATTTACTGCCCACTTTATAGCATCTACTATGATCACATTAATTACGCTCTGTTTTCTACGACGACGATCGTTTAATATTTCAATATAGAAATCGTCCCAACTTTGTTTTATTACTGTCTCGAGTCCTAGTAATGACGGAGAATAGCTTTTTAATGGCCCTTAAAATTTATTAACTTGTAAACTGATTCAATTCTCGTAACGTCGTGTAATCCGAACGATATAATGTAGATGTTTATTTCTTCATTCTTTATTATTTAAGGAAAGTTTATCGTATTTAAATACAAATTTGCCTACTAACTTGGACTGCCGCGAAAATTGTTACTCCAAATTCAAAATCAATATTGACTCTAAGTACACTGACAAAGTTTTACAACTTTTATCTCAGCCGGGAGCCATTTATCAAAATTTGTGTTAAGAAATACAATGAAAAGTTAACTATTTAACATTCAGGCTTCAGACTCTCTTCTGTAGGCATTAAGGTGTCAAGTAGCTTAATCTATGATCAATCAAAACTTTGTCACAAAAAATCACTTTCAAGAAATGAAAAGATATTACTTGGATCAAACAAAGAAGTGTCAGTTTGCTGTCATGAGTTTTATTATAGAAGAAAAGAAGTTTTTCATCAAGTTAGTAGTGTGTATGATGTCAACGTTATTTTCTCGGAAATATACGTTGATCAATAATGCATTTTGTTTGTAAGTCTCGTGAGTCCGCTAAGAATACCTAAGTGGTTGTCACATGTTACGACAGGGGTCGTCAATAACTTGGTCTTAAAATGTGAAGTCTGGATTTTTGGCAAGTTTCCGAGACACATGACTATGCCCTTGGAACGATGCCAAGGGAGAAATTTTGCTTTCACTTTTTAATAAACGGTTTAATAATTCGTGGTGCAGCGTTAGTTTACGATAATAGAAATTTTAACAATCTTTTAAAGTCTAAAGTATAGGGTATGATGTTACGCAAACCTGAAAGTTGTGCTAAGTAATTGTCTCTATAAAGTTTGGGATTCAGGAGCAAGTATCACGAAGATAGTAAACGCTACTGCTGCAGTGAACACACTTGTTTCTTTTTCATAGCGCGTTCACTGTATTTTATAAAACTGAACGACAAGCGGGTGAACTACGGCAACAAAGAACGTCTTTAGAAATTAGTGCTAACTTTTATGGCACTTGGGTGTTCTTTTACGGCTCTGGTTTACTTGAAGAAGTTCAAAAGCTCACTTTTATTGTAGTTGCCTTACCTTAGGGCTTATTTCGATTCCTTTAATATGGTCTGCATAGGCTCAACTGTTACTCGTAGGTCCTCGACTACAAAGTAAGCGATGAACAAATACTCACCCGAAGGTTATTTCGCGAGGAAACCTTTCAAAGCAATATTATACTCATGGGTCTTCGAGTGTCGGGGTTGAACTAAAGCCAATCGCTGCTTTGATTCAACTTGTTATATATTCAAATTCATTTTTCCTCCTAACCATTTTAGGCAGTTCATAGAATTTTTATTACTCAATTATAAGATAAAGGTTCGTTGTAAGAGCAAACCGAAGGCCCGTCTGTTTTGTGAAGAGTCATTTTTATAAGTGAGGACAGTGTTTTACTTCCTATTATTTTTTTATGTTAAATTGAAGACTAAAGCTGCAGACATATTGAAAGGACAGAGTTCCCCTAACACTTATTAAGGTTTTCCATTTCGCAAAATAAAATCATGATGTCCTCATGGGTAAAGTAAATGAATGAAGCAAAGGAAGTTAGTAGGATCGTACCAAGTGACGTCCTCTGGTCTCTGCCTTCACCTATGAGAAGAAGGTGTGATTTAATGTATGTATGTATTCTTATGGGTAAACAAGAAAAACTACTGCTTGGACAAAAATAGTAATTGTTATTTAGTCTTTTGTTTTCTCCCATTACCATTGTACTTCTATAATTTTGAACATTTTCCCGTTCGTCATTAGTTAAAAGATTACCGTCGATTTTATATTTATCTCCAACATCGCATTACATTTTGTTTTATTTTAGATTCGTATACTAAAAAATAATAAAAACAATTCCGTATGACGGAAAATATTAAAGCATTCACAATATTTAAATAAGAAAGATCACAAACACGAATTAATAGTGCGGTATAAAGTATCGAGATCTTTAGCTGAACTAAGAGAGGTTAAAGGCAAAGTTCGCACGTCGAAGTTCCGTAGTTTAAGTGTCGGTTACACTTTATGACTTTGATTACCATCGATCTTACTCGTACTGTATCTAACGACTTTAAAACGATAACTTGCAGATCTCAGTCGTAGTTCTTGATATTAGTTTTAAAACTTGAGCTTAGATATTCATACATAGATATTTTACAAATACGTGATTGATGTTATATGCATTTAACGGATGATTGAGACTACTCTTGATTAAAAAGATTAAATAAAGAATAGGCAATTTTACAACCTTAGTAAACAGTGAAAGTGATGTTAAACTTCACAATCAAAAAGTTGATCACCCAACACTGTCCACTATAACTTGGATGTCATATTTTTTTTTATAAAATAAATATTTTTTTATTGTTATGGACTAGAATGCTTATCAGTTATAATGTTTGCAGAGCCATCGCCGCTGTACGACAACAACCATTACCACGAGGAATGTCTCCGCTGCAACTCCTGTGGGCTGAACCTTACCGGCCCCAACCAGGTTAGTCACATATTCTAGCAATTTTTCTAATGAACTCACATAGGAAAACATATTTCGCAAGAGAGCAACCGTATTACTGATCATTGGTACAATATATTGGAATCAACAGTGACAGTATTTCAAAAAGATATAAAGAGAAAGAACGGTGTTTAGAAAAAGACATGGATGCTGGGTTATATTTTGTGACGCTGATTACACAAGTTGAAATTCAAGTACTATATACCTATACTATTAAAAACACTCTCTAAGTACATGTTATTGTTGTTGCTTAAGTTAGGTTATTAGTTACTTTGTACTGTAGTTAAATGAGCGAGTGAATAAAGTCTCTCGCATGTAATAAATTAAAAAACACCAGGGATTTTTTTATATAAACAAAAGAATCTCACCCATTTCAATTTCGTTCTAGCAAAATTGGAATATGAGTTTATTAAAAATTAAGGAGTATCATTTTCAACATCAAATATGATGTAAAGGTCCTCTTTGCCGCTTCAGTGTAACGTAATAAATTAAATAACGTGTACATGACTGAAATTTAAACATTATTTTCTTCATAAACAAATAATTAATTAGAAGCTTACGAAAAAAAGGAAAATCTTCGAAATTCATTTGTGTTATACATAAAATAACTAAACTTACTTATATCTTGTTATTGAACTTGCCTATTTCAACATATTCTTATATTTACATTTATGGAGCAATCCCGTTCGTTCGTCTTCATTTAAAACATTTTCCGAATCCTTTGATCCTAATAAAATACTCGTTCTCGTTAATTCATTTAAATTGCTATTCAAATTGTCTAATTCTTTGTTTCGAGTTTAAAATGTAATCAATTAGCACCATTCTTCTTTCCATTTATTCCACGTAACTTTGCTACTGAAATTAAGTTGTGTAACTGTCTGCCAGTTGCGAATACTTTGATATTATTATCTACAGAACTTTAGACTTGATTTGAACATACACGGGTAGGTATATGATGAAATGTAGTTGGTACAGGACTAATTACAAAATTCGTTACAAATATTAAAAAAAAATTTAAAACTTACTATTATCCAATAAACCAAAAAAGAAACTTTACTACAACAAAAAAATGTTACATTTGTGGTTACAGTTTATTTCTACAGTGCTGATTTTTATGTTTAAACGTCCATAGAAATAAAAGTTAATGAGTAACTAGCCATAAAAACAACAAATATCAATGAAAGTGTTAATCCATCTGAAATAAACACACAACTTTCCTTTTAGCCGTATTCAAGCAAAATACTTAAAAATGTATTTTAGACAAACTGAATGAATAAATAAACATTTTAGCTGAAATAACTTTTCACGAGGGTTTAGTGTAAAAACAATCCAAAAATATTAACGCAACGCTTTACAAATACTGTCAAAACCAACTCTGAAATATATATTTTGGTTTATTAGTATAAAGTTGTGAAGGTTCTTATTCATTCTTTATATATTTTTATTTCTCGTTAATTTAATTGAAAGCACAAGTTACGTTTAAGCAAAAGTTTTTTTAGTCTTCCTACATCAAAATAGACGAAATGAAACTCTTGGCCTCTAGAACACGAAACTAAAACCATTTGCACTAATAATAGTTGTATGGACTATCTTAAGTATTCAATGGACATACATATTTTCATTTTCTACTTAATACAGGCAACAACCATACGGGACGCGCGGTCGAGACAAATAATGTTCTAAATACTTTTGTCAACGCATAATGATGTAATCACAACATGGCACTTACTGAAATTCCCTCTCTAAGCCTTAATGTTTATTTAAATTGCCTCCACTAAGTATTTAATTCGGAACATTTTCCCGCCGATTTCCCCTTTTAGTGGCAACCGAAACAAATGTGTTTGCTGAGTGTAATGGTGGCGACCCACCCTTATTGTCCGATAACCAATATTAGGATGTGTCTGATACCGGCTTAACCAATGTGTTAATAGCCTATTTTCATTTTAATGTTCTACAAGGATATAAAAATAATAGAAGCGCAGACTTTACATTTTTAAAGTATCAAATATTGAACGAAAAATGAAGTCCAATCGTCATCAACTGTGATATTGTATCTTGATTATATTTTGTTAATTATTCCCCAAATTTTTATTAAGTAAATCGAATCATGGTATATTATAACACAACTCGTTTGTATGCTCTCCAAAAACATAATATTTTCTTTGATCACAAAAACGAAACCATGCTTAATCCTGATATGAAACATGCTAGGCACAGCACAATGACAATATAATTTAAATCTGTATGGGGACAAATGCAAACCACACTCCCCACATTCCAAAAAGTTAAAATTCCCCGTTATAAAGGCTTAGCATCCCACATCAAGATAATTATTTCATTACCCTAAAAGTAAACTTTATCGCAAAGTGAAATTATATAATTTGTATTGATGGCTATTTAATATTGTTACCGATAATAACGTGTCATTAATGGCCGTGATTATTTTGTGATTGATTAAACATTTTAATGGGTTGACTAGGCGCTTTGCTTAACAAGGTATCAATATTTTTGTACACTTGTTAAAAGTCTTAATCTTTCTTCTGTTTTTTCTACAAATCTATTTATTCTCTCGGCATACTAGGATGAAAATATTATGTCAGTAGACCATTCCGTGTCGAAGAAGTGTCATAAGAAGATATGGTTTAGATTATCTAAGTATTTTTTTTTGGTTTTAACTACAATAGGTAAGGTTAATAGTATTCAGGGTATACTACAGTATTTAAGATTTTTAATTAAATTAACCTAAATAAACAGTCAAAATAAATATGCTTGCACATTATAAAACACTTCCAGCGTTTCTTTAATTCAATGTGTACGTACGCAAGACTTTTGTTTGAAATCCATTTCCTTTATTTTATTACGCACGTACAAACGTCCTACTCATGATTAGATTGATTTGAAACAGACTTTTGTCTCGTAGCCGTAAACATGTTAAAATTATTCAACACGTGTTTGTTCTTGAAAAAACAAAGGTTTTATTTTCATTTCTACTACTTATTTAATTAACCAAACATAAGCCCGGATCAGCAATTTTAATCGCGGTACACTGAATATTTTTATTTCATACAAAATCCTTACAGCGTACTGTGTTTACAAATGAAGCATTATTTTTATAGAAACAAAAAAAAACGTCTGTATTTTGCATTTAGTACCTATTCTAAATTTTACCGATTATTTTTCTAATTAAGTATTATGAAATTAGGCAGAAGTTGATCATACAAAATCTTCGATACATTTTTGAAGTAAACATAATATGGTCCAATAGTGATTAAACCTCGTCAATTCCCCTGCATTGTTAAAGGTAAAAACTGTGAAACATTTACCTGGTCGCAAATACCGAGTCATCAATCATTTCACGAGTCACCGCGGCCACGAGTTCTACGACGCACAACCCAGAAGCCAGAATGTGGTGAACGTGGCGAATGTGGCGCACATTATCGACCTGTCAATCAAATAAACTGCTACTCTTTTGTACTGAAACATTGAGTAGGGTTAGCTGCGAACTGATGAAATAATTATTACTCCGACTGGATTTTGGACGCCTTCCAACCTATTCAGTATAGATTTTTTGTACGAGCGTTTTGATTGTCGGCCTAATAGAAAATAATGGTCTACGACACATGAAGGACGGGTAACAACAGTATTTCTGTTGATTGTTGTAATTATCGGTCTAGGACAGACTTGTGAATAATAACGACGTGTTAGATCAAGTTGGGCAAATTGAATTGAAGACGGTACTCGGTTTTGTGTTGAGAAACTTGTTGAAAGTGTTAGTGATGTTGGGTTAAATTAGACATAGGCACTTGAAAGTTTTACTACGCATAAATTAATATACTAATATTTTCTAGTTACTGCGTACATTCTTTATCGAAAGTAGACTTTGTAAACAAGATTTTCATATGGTACCCAATAATAGTAGCATAGTGACCTTTACATAATGAGGGTTTATTTATGTTCAAATAAAGGAAAGTGTTTGATACAAAGATAACAAACTGACAATATAAGACAGTAGTTGGTTTTCGTCACATATTGATTGAGGAGGAGACATACCACTTACCGTTGCCCTGTTAACCCCATTGCAATGGAAAAGTGTTTGCAAACCAGTGTCGTCCCGTTCTTGGTCTGGTATTCAGACGAACAGTATCGATAGTTGTTCAGGTGTTTCTTACAATGCTACTGTTTATTCTATTTTAAATAAATGTTGCTAATATAATAGTAAATTTATGAACCCATTACAGTCCTGTAGCAAGGCTAAAAGTCTCCTCCCGCAATCAAAAAGCTGCTTAAGCCCACCACGCCTGCTAACTGCAGATAGAGAACAATGTATATTTTCGAGTATTGTTTCAAAGAGAGCATGCATCAAAATAAATATGCAAAAGTTTTTGCAACATATTACGTCACTATAGCCAATATTTTAGTCTGTATTAGTCCCCAATGATTACCATTGACCCTGGAGGAAATAAAATTAAGCGCACTTATATAGCAAGGACACTGGTTTGATTGAAATTAATCAAGGGAGTATTAGGGAAGCCCTAACGTTGAGTTATTAGTGGCGTGGAGCGAATCAATCACATGCCGAATGACGAAACAAATACAGAAAGCTCTTCTCGCCGAGACAATAGACAGTAGGCCTGCACTGACAGACTTATTTAGTGGTCGACCTTTGCGATGGTAGAAGCTGTTGATTGTCAATAAGTACACTAGAGATATGGGGTAAAGATACGCCTTAATGCAAAGGAAATAATGATAGTGAAAATAATATAATAATAATTACAAACTAAATATATTATAGACTTCCATTTTTAATAAAAATTACTAATTCTAGAATGTTATCAATTGTAAAAGTAACATAACTTTCGTAACCCACATTTCAACTTTTTTTAATAAGACGTTTTAAGGGGCCAAAACATTATTCATGAAATATCGCTGGCTAACGATTGAGATTCCAATTTATAACCATTAGATGATCACTCAAATCGTTCCCAACATCTAAAAGTTCCGCTTTTAGGTTAATAAGATTACTTAATACACTTCGATTCCATCTTCAAATCGTCGGGCTATATTGAGTCCATTCTACTGCACAATCTATTAGCGCGGTAGTAACATTTATTTTTACGTAACGACCCATTTCGTTGCACACTAAGTAAAAGCCTTATCCCATCATTGTTATGTCCTTTTAATGACCGAGGATATTAAATGATTGGAAGAGAGATTATGTTCCAAAGCATTCTGCATTTTAGGGACGAAAACATTAATGAGTGCAATTTTCGATTGACTAATCGTTTTTTTTCGCTTTTAGATTTTTTTATTTGCTTGATACCAGACTACAGAATAACCACATAGTGGCCGGAATAAAATCAATTTGAGATGTTCAAAGTACACGATATTTTTTGTTCTGCAACAATTCAAGTCATTAAAATTAAAAGGTACCAGCTATCGGACTTAAGAAAATCTCAAGTTCAATAAAAGACTTCAGTTTGACACTCAAATTGAATTTTATCCTTAGCACCTGAGCTGATATGAATGGATAACAAACCTACTGACACAGATTTAATACATTTAAAAAGGAAAGAAAAACGAAAGCCCACTTTCTAAGACCCTATCTCCAAGCCATACAAAAGTGTAATTGATTTTCAGAACCCTCCGACCGTCGGCAAACTTTCTACCATCTTTAAAAATATTTGCAAATTATAAAAAAGGACCTTTAAACTTGGCTTACATTAGTGATGAAGGGTGGTGAAGATTTCACTTTTAAAAATTCTATTCAAATATTTTGATAACTTCATGTTGAAATTGGCGGTTGAAAGTACTCATAGAAGACAATTATAATTCAAGAGTCTCTCTATCTCAGAGATTCGCAACTGCTTGTAAGGCTTCTAGGGATATTTACTATCGTAAGTATATTGTTTCCATCAAATAAAATATACTTAGATTAAAGGATTAGATTAGACAAATTCATAACATTTAACCAGAATAAAAACGAACTATTATGTACAACTCATTTCATTTAGAAAACTACTTTCAGGATTCGTAAATTAGTGTAATTTTCTGGACGTATTCGTATCAAGTATCTGTGTTGCAAGTAGAGACGCGGCACGTGTATTTAAATAGTAGCTCTCAGTACCATGGGGCCCTGAGCACTTTGCGTTGCCAACTGATATTGGTTTAGTTCGACCTCGTGTAAGAACTGACTTTACCTAACCGTCTTACTTGTAGACTTACAGACACTTCTTGTTATTCTTTGTAAAATTACTAGAATTGCTCCAATTCAAGTAACTTTCACATTCTTGTTAACTACCGAGGCAAATCTTCTTATTTATTATTTCTTGTAACTAATTAAACGATGGGAATCCTGTGAATATTGATACGCATGCTTTTCCTTGTCAGCCAATACCACGAAAATATACATTTTATTAATTTTCTTTATATTCGAAATTTTTACAGTATTTACTTGCATAGCCACGCGTATTTTCTGAGCTTTTTTTTAATAGATAAATTCACTACTTCTCTTGCTCTATTCTGCAGAACGTAGCGTTTTAAGTTTACGATGACACTTACTATACCTTATATTATACTAGACACTCCAAGTACGTTCTCCTAAGACACTCATAAAGATTCTGTCATAGTATTTACCATGCCATAACACTCCCGAGGTAAGTAATGCAATCGTAACGATAAGAGTGTAGGGGAAGTTGTCATTAAACGCGAGTGCTCTCAGTCGTTGCTCACAAACTTGCCACTTACTTGTACTCCATAATGATATTTGAACATCACGAATTATTGTGTCGTCACCCCGTTCTAAATATCATGCATAGTCATAAACTTGAGTTTTGCAGGCAAATGGACGTGGATTAAGAATTGAGCGTAAGTAAGTGAAATTCTTCTACACAATCTGCCTAAGATAAAACCTTAATCTTGTTTGTAGGGATGTATAATTTAGAACCCAAATCTATAAAATGTATAATTCTTTTGAGTTTGTAAACCGGTTATTCTATATAGCTTTGAGAGTGAATAGTCACACAGACACTTTCAAACTTAATAGAACGGAAGAAAATGCATGGTGTTATTACCCCTTTTCCTTAGGGAATAGTCGGAGATTAGACTTCACTTTGCTTTCCTTCGTTTAGATTGGTTATGGTTTCATATTCGCTTTTGAATGCAAAACGTTATTGTACCGTTATTGCAACTATTTATTGTTCTAAAATATAATTAGGCGCTCCATATAATAGACAGTGAGTTTACGTGTTACAAACAGAAATTGATCTAAGGTAACTATTTGTCATTTACACTGGCCAATTCAATACATTTCTGTATTGAACGGCGAACTGTTAAATTGTATTAAGAGCAACGAGACCGTCATCAAAAAGAAATCAGGAAATTCCTTTATTGTGTAAATGTTCTATTCTCCAGAAGTTATCCAATTTTGGTTTGGATCGCCGCCATATTTTCCTTTCTTTCATTCATTTTGTAGAGCGTCATATTATTTATTGCATAAGTTTTATAAATTAATAATTGTGAAACACACAACTGAGACGCGATTGCAAACTTTCTATGCTATCATATCGCGTTTGGATCGAACTCTAAAAATATGAAATAAAACAGACTTCTTGAAAATATTGCATTCAAAACTCAACGACAAATCGATACTTGAACATAATTGCCCTTCAGAACTATAATTAAATCTAGTCAATACTACTTTAATAGAACACGATCGAGACCGAATAGATGCCCATTCCATACAATAAGCACAGTAAAGGGTTAATCATAAAACACTCAACAAACACTCAATCTATCCGTAATGAATGAGAAAGTTTCTATGAAAGTATGTTTAGAAATTCATAACACAATAATGGTGAAACAGATAAACTTTAGATTAAATTTAAATCACAATTATTTAGGTTACAGGGACATAAAATCACGGATTGTTTCTCTGGGGGTTGACAAAGATTAAAAGAACTCCATTTGCTACAATTTTTTGCTTGGACAATATTCATACGTTTTTCATACACTTGTCCAGTGGTTGCAGATATTAAATTGAACGTGAGGCAAATATGATTTGTGAAGCTTTATTAAAGAAACAACGCTTTTGGTTGCGTCTCCGACAGTTTTTGTATGATTAGCAATTTTGGGTTCAAGAATGCTTATAATCTTCGACTGTCATTTATATATTTGTAAGAAACCTGAGACAGGAAATATAAAAATAAAAAAATACCATATTTACAGGGTAATAATTTTCTATATATTGTAGCCAAGAAAGGCTAGGCCGATGTATCTGTAGACCATAATTAAACCGTATCAATCTGCGTATGAAGTCTTAACAATGTATATAGATCTTGGTTCTATTTCGTTACCATTATATGCTCTTATTACTCAAGACTATCTATTATGAAGGTTTCAAGTTACGTTCACAGAATCCCACTTCAGTTAATATAATAGGCATTATGTTATTAACACTGTAGCTATAATTGTATCATAATAATGTATTACGTACTTCAAAGTAGATTTGATAGCGGCTCTTTGTGACAAACGAAACTATTGTATTAAATTATATTGGGTCGGGGAAAAAGTCTTTTCGCATTATAGTATTGTATGAACTTGTAATAAAATCTTTTCTCTACACAAAAAAGCTCGATATTTGGGTACCTCACGAGCTCACTGAAAGAAACCTTATGAACCGTGTACTCATTTGTGATTTTTGAAGCCAAAGAGATTTTACTACAAATTCATACATACTATAATGCGAAAATACTTTTTCCCCAACCTAATATGAAGGTACCTTTTTAAGCAAAGCGTGGTAATGCTATCAATTCTTAAAAGAAGTAAGTTACTTTGCGGTCTGTAAAGTGTAATCTCTTGAACTACCGATCTGTAAAAATAAGTAGAGAGCTTTTAAGGGTCATTTTTAAACCGTGTAACGGTGTAAAAGCCACCGTTTCAACGGGGAAGAAGTCTCGGGCGAAAAATAAGTGTAAAATATATTTTGCAGTAATAGAAAATTCTCATCTTATACTAAAAGAGTACCAAACTATGTCACAGTTTCAAAATAAGAGATTGATAGGTAAATAAATACATTTTCAATGTAAACTGGACCTCATCTAAATTGATTCAATATTTCTTTGGGGACGGCTGCGGAAATAAAATAATTTCAATGTTGAATACTTAATATCCGGAGTTTTTGAAACAAGAACGTTGTATTTATTTACGAACACGTTTGAAATGAAATTGTGAGGTTTTTACAAAAATGAAATTAGAGATATAGTAAACGTTTTGAAAGTAAACATACCATAACTAAGCTTTAAGGAGTATTCATAACAAATTAGAACATTTACAATAACATTTCAAAGCAAACTAACGCACACACATCTCATGTAATAAGCGAGGGAAAATTCAGTTTGTATTCAAATTCCCAAATTGAATAACATGAAGGGAACACGCGTAGATACTAATATCGTAACTAAGTAAATATGGTGTGCGGTAACTAAATCATTTTATTCAAATTAATAACAAAATAAACATTTGTGGTTTCTGGTTCGGAAAATCTTTGCACTGAAATACATAATTATCATTTATAGTAACTTTATTGAAGTGTCTTTTCAGAATACAAATTAGTCACTAGTTCCACTGTATATATCTCTAATTGAAAATACCTTAGTTATGAAAGCAACAACTAGAAGGAACTATATTAACACAGAACTAAAGCAATGTCAAACGAATATTCGTTTAAGTAATATCACTAAACGACTAGTCGGTCCCACACGTTTACGAGTAATTTAAATTCACTAAATTCAGGACCCCGTGTACAAAGCATTCCAAACCGAATTCTGGTTCACAAAGAGCGGCTAGTCAATTTAATAAATCTGTGTCAAGGTTTATTTTGGTTTGCACACGAGTTCCGCAAAACCTCATAGCGTTTGACGTCATGTATATGAAGCTAGTTTTCCACAATACGAAACCAATACATTCGAAATCACAGACGGTTTTTCTCTATAATGCTTCCCTTTGTCATTCATACTGCTATTGAACAATGACTGAATGAGTTTTAGTTAATTAAGAAGACCATTGTGGCGCTTTGTTCGGGCTATTCGGCGTTTCCTATTCTGTCGGAACCGTTAGGTAAACGAAGAACATTTTTTATGTGACTTGGGGAAAGATGTTTTTGTCTGACATTGTAGAGATTTCTATTTGCGATTCTTAAATATGATAAGATAATAAATGCATTTTGTTGAAGACTCGTAATCCTAAATTGTTGAACGAATCTTGATGACTCGGAAGTTTAAAAAAATATCTAATAACAGATGATGAAAATACGAATTATTTTATTTCCCATGGAACATGACTCCATACACTGCGTAATTATTCCCTTTACCGGTATTACAGAGCGCAAATACAAAATATTTATCGACAAACATATCCGATGCGTATTTACATGAAATGTTCACTTATTTCACTTAAAATTTATTAGCCAATACATCGTGCGTGCAATATGCGAATGTTTCATATTTCATTTGTCTTGAACCTGGTCATCGCATGATCACACTACACAGCACGACGAGAAGTTAATGCTCCTGAAATGTTAATGGCGAATTTGTGTTTTCTTGCGATGACCAAGTCGATCTATTTGTTTTAAAGGTATTTTTTTTTTAATTGGCATGATAATAACATACGTAATAACTTAAGACAGAAGGTCCTATAAGTAGAGACTAAATAGATTAATCGACTTGGTATTATATAGATCTCACCACTTTTTACGGCGAGACTTGAGGTTTTTACAGAATGTTTTTGATGGCATCTCACTTCTTTTTGTAGAGCGAACATAAGTCCAATTTGTATGGAAAGACGTTTTTTTTTCATAATTCAACATATTTTCCTATGGGAATGTTGTTCAGTTTCATGGGTTAAACACCCTTTCCCACCCTATATACCCTCCCGTTATGCCTCATATAGTAGGTACCTAATTACACCTATTTATTTTATTTTCTACAGTAATAATAATTCATTAACTGCAAATGTAACCTTGTAATCTTATTCATTTATATGGGATTACAAAGTTATTGTTGCAGTTGGTGTATTTAGAAAACTAGACCGAAATTAGAAAATATTAAAATTTTCCCATGATTAAGACACTAAACCCTATTTGTATTCTAAATTTTAAGCTTCTAAGTCTGCTAGAAGTACCTTAGACTTTTGATGATCGGTGAGTCAGTGAGTCAGTGAGTCAGTGAATCAGTGAGTGACAAAATTCAAAATTTTAACAAGTTGTCATTCTTAAACTACTGGTTCAAATTGACTGAAATTTTAAATATACCGTGTTTATACAATGACTAATTACTTGCTGAAAATCCAGGCTTCTTGTTTTATCCACAACGAAATTATAGGGGTGTCAAAAATAGCCCGAATTGCTTCGAGAAAAGGATGTTACGGCCGTGCCGCTTTTTTTTTGCTCGACTTGCGGGGGCACTTCCGTGCCCCCAGATCGGTATTTTTGTTCAGAGGCGTCTGTCGTCCATACATAGACTCGAGATAAACAGCCTGATTTCCACATCAATGAACAAGCCTTTCCATAATTTATTTACTCGATAAATTAAATGAGTTTGTGGATTTGCCGGTGAGCCGCACTTAGTTGTCGTTAGCCTCTACTGAATAAAATGGTTGGGAATTTGTTTACTTTCGTTTTTACAGTGAGACTTTCGCGTTTCTATAACAAATTACAACCCTTTAGAAGTTGTTTTAACTATACGCAGCTTTTGTGTCACATAAATTTACTAAATAATTATAAGATTGTTGAAAAATCCAGTCATCGAAGAATGTTAAGTAGGCAACCCTCTTGACATTGATGTTTATCAACTAAACGCGTTATGAAAGTAGAGCCTCTTATATTTGGCGATCGCTTATCGCCTTAACGATCTAGATGAAAATTTGTCTCCTTGAAATTGTGAACGATCGGTTGAACGAGCAAGTTGGCGATATCGACCATCTTTGATCGAGCCTGCTTAGGAAACCTGACAGGTATCAAATAAATCCCTCAAACTTAAACTTCGACGTGACAGCACTCTGTTTTAATTAAATTTTTGGTGTTCGCGATTCTGTTCGCCATTATAATAAGCAATGTTGATCTAATAAAGATTTTCAATTACGTTGTAATCTATTGTCAATAGCTGGCCCTCTTCAGTGCTTTGCGTGGGATCTACTAGCAACTTGGATCAAATAACGAGATCGGTTGTTATTGTTTGTATAGAGTCAAAATGACAATAAGTGCAGAACGTTATAGTAGAACAAGCGACGAAAAATGATAAACCAATAAACTGCTTCATTATATTCCCACAAAAACCAAATTAGGGCAACAGCGAAGAAAACAAATAAGGCGTAAGGTATGCAATAAGCCGTCAATCATCGCGAGCACGTAATAAAAAATCACCACCCCCGCTAAATAAAATTATCCTCCGACAAGTCTTTAACAAAACGCTGGAGCATAATAAGATGCACGATAAATAAACCGTGCTCTAAAACTACGAAGACACGCTGGAAAAATAAATTTGAGGCGTCGAAGCAGGGTTCAAAAGACTGCATAAAATTCCCGCCGCGTGTAAACAAAGGAGTCAAGTCTGTTATTTGCTTTATTTTGTTCGTACTCAACGTCTTTTGTACAAAATTGGGTTTTAGATAAACTTGCCTTTTGTCAGGATCCCAGTGACATGTGACGATCCTTTATGTAAATGTGGCACGATGTAAAAATGTTACAGCGTACCTTTCGTCTAATTTTATTCAACTTTTTTTGCATAAATCAAAGGAACATTTAGATCATTAAACGGCGTCTTGCCATCGTGGGTGTTCGTATGATTGCTGAGCACACATTCGTAAGGTACCTCCGACCACACACAGCCATCACCCCTTGACCTACTACTTGACGCAAATATTTGATGACAGTACTTACGAATGAGAAACCTAAGCAAATCTGATAATTAGTCCCACTTACACCGCAGCGTTAGGTATCCTCATTAGTTCTGGTTTTAGAAGGGTAACGATAATCGCTTTTGAAGTTAACATGGTAATTAATTAACCATTTCAGCTTAGTTTAGATCCCAACAATAAAGTAAAGCTTAAAATAATGGGCGCGCGTCAAGCTGTATTAATTAATTCAAGAAAATTTGGATTCACTAAGTTGAGACAAGATTCATGAGCCTACTGAGGATCAAAAAAGTAGTTAAAACAGTTTTAGATTGTTTCTGCCTTTAGCAGTTTTAGTTTTTCCAAAAATCTAGATGTTTCATATAAAAAGCTATCGTGTTTTCACAGATTTCACAAGAAAGTGTTGACAATAACTTGTAAAGATAATCAGATTAAAAGTTAGTAGAATATTAAGCATTTAACCTCGTACAGTAAATCGAACTCTATCAATTTCAAATAAATACAAAGGATCTTGAAATAAAAATCCAATTTTACGGTCCGCGGTCCGTGACGAGACACCCGAAACCACGGACCGTGTAAAAGGCCCGAAACGTCAAGAAAATGTTTTTTTGCCAATAAAGACAAATCGCCGTATTGTTTCAATGATAGTGTTACGCGGACTCCAACTGATTTGAGACCCCATATTCTACATTCGTACACTGTCTTCTACAAACAAGGTCTGATTGGAAATATTCCAACATCTAACCTTTCAGATACCTAGCAACCTACAAAATAGGTGTTTATTTTTAAAACAATGTAAACCTAATATTTCGTTTAACGATTATACTTTTGACTGTACTTCAAAAAGTTAAATGGAAGAAATCCTTTGGGTTTACAGCCAGCATTACTTAAATCATAAATACCAATAAGTACAAACTCAGCGAATGTGTTTGGCATAAAACAAAGTTTTTTAATCATCATTAACAGCCCATTACTGTTGTGGAGTGCGTCAAGGGACTCATAGGAAAGCGTAGATTAATGATGCCACGAGGTAAAACCACGACTATACCGGAACTTGGTAATGTCTTTATAAGAAGTAGGTGACTGCTAGCACCAAATATTAGGCCGCACCAGCCAAAATACGGTCAAATATTTTGGACAACCTATTTTGAAATCTTCTATATTAGTTTAATATTATTTCTAATCGTATTATCTTTTTTTATATAGATAGAGTATAATACAATAGATAGAGTAATAGAACCACATTTTGTTGTGATTGGTTTAAAAAATATATAAATAATTAGTTTATATATTTTAAAAAAAGCCGTTAGTCTTTTAGTTTTCCTCGAGCAAAGCTCCGTATAAAACTATACGAAGTTCTTTTCCATTCGTAATTTATCTCAGCTGATAACGCTTAAGATGTAATTTTCTACTCGTTGAGTCTCGATAACGACTGAGTAAGACGATATGATGTCACCATGAATACGTATTTAGAACGCTATTTATATTACGATGAGACGAACTGTCAGACACAAGTAATTGCTTCTTATGAGATCTCTATTTTAAACCTAAATACTATCACCAATAACGTTCTATTATATTGACATTACTACCACGATTACTTATGCAACTGCTTACCTATTCCAGGCCAACAATTTCTTTATTTACAGCTAGTTTATCTATGTTATTTATACCTTTCCCCTTAGCATGCGTGTGATAACATCACAGTAATCTGTTACACATACCTCTCGGTGTCGTGTGGTCAACTCCAACATTTACCTACATACTAATGTAAAGGTTCCCTTTAAAAATGCAAAACAAAAGAATACCACGGAATAGAAAACGCCATGCACGAGTATCCCCGTCTGTAATGCAAATAAAATGTGATGTGTATTGTCTTCGGTGAGCCATGAAGAATTTAGGCGAACGAAGTCGATTGCGCCACCGATACACTTGTCAACATTTGTCCAAACCAATAAGGAATAGGACAAATATAAATTTCCATAGCGCAATATGTTGGCTGCGATTGGAACCAATAGGTGGAGTCACGTACGTTCAAGATGTCTGAATTCGCTTTTAGGCAAAAAGTAGTTCTTACAATTTTGAACGGCAGAAACGACAAGCGGAGGCGATCTTGGAACTTCGGATTAATACTACTCAATAGATTATAAGTTTAAAGTTTGAAAATTATTCTAGTTTATACTCTGGGCTGTTAGCTCTTTCACATGCAATAAACTCTAAAATATAAAATCGTCACGATACCAATACTCAGTTAAATGTAGCAGGTAACTGTAGTGAATAAAATTCCTCGTGAGGTCTAAAAACGATATTTGTAATTAGTTTGTTCCACTTGAACTTTGACTTCAAAAAAATAGTCTTCAAACGTTGTTGATTATTTGTTCAACTTATCATTTTCACAAACTGACACTACAAAACCGCTGTCGCGATCGCTTGTTACTTACGTCGTTAGCGTAGTGTTGCATGACGTTGTGTTGGCACGCGACCGAATCACACGGTGACAGTGGCGCAGCTGTACGTTTGTCCTCCCTGCTTTCAGTCTACATGTGACGGGGCCGTTACTTCGTGATTTTATTCACGTGCCGTTTCGTGCCGTATAAGTTTCCTTAGTTGATAGCCACTCAGATTATTATAGTGTCGAGGTTTTGACTATAATTTATTTATTTTTTGCTGATCAAACTGAATTAGTTTGTGTATTAATAGCCTATATACCCCCGATAACTAATCTATACCTGTTATCACGCGACGACGTCGTTTCAGAAAAAAAAATGAAACCTAGGCTTACCATAATTGTATCATTGTAACGCAATAAAATATTAAAACGAATCAGATTCCTCAGAGTTGAATACAAAGTAAATTTTATACGTTTCTTCGCAGAATACAGAATTTCGTTGTAAGCCTTAGCATGTCACAGGGGTCTAGTAAAAAGTCGATAAAGTTATTTTAGGACGTAACCGTTGTAAATGTACCAAATAGGTAGACATTATGTTGATTCCCATTCCCATTATACCTTTAGGAAATTGTTTTTCGGGGCACAATCGCCTGATCCCCGATAGAGGGAAATTTACCGATCAGCCATTTATGGAAAATACTTGCTAATAGGTAAACCTTTATGTTAGAACAATGAATGCTTTGTTCTTAAGTTATTTATTTGGCTATTGAATGTTTACAATGAAAGCAATTCTGATACATTTAAGGTCAAAGATAGGACATCAAATATTTCGTGATGGAGCTTAAGATAAGAACTGCGTAGCAATCTTGATAGCATAGTAAGTTAAATAAATTGTGGAGTCTTAGCATACAATGATAATGATTAGAAGTGGGTTGGGACTGCGGAGAGCAGATGCAAAATTCTACTTACATTATGTATGGACTCGTTCACGTTACAATGTGGTGAAACCGAGTAAGCGGAATCTGACGTAATCTGGGATTCAGCTGACCCTCATTCATAGGAAGACCCGCTCATAACTTTCACTGCTTAGAGACACACGGTGACTTCTTCATTATACACCATAAGTTTTCAAAAGTACATTAAAATAATTTTCCCTAACAAATATTTTTTCCACTTACAACATAAGATCACTAACTTAAAAAAGAATCAGCTTGGCCAGCGGCGGAGCTAATAAACAATTTAATATAACAACGTCTTTGTTCTTAAAAAGAATCAAATAAGGATTACTAGACTAAAGATGGGCGCGCAGAAATAAAATTAATAAGAAAGTGGACCTTTGTTGAAACAAGACTGAGAGAAAAGTTATTGTTTAATAGCTTTCACAATGAAAACTGACAGAATGAAAAAATCTATCACGAGTGACTTTCTGTGATGTTTTAAAGTATGGCTATAGTATTAGAATGAAAGTGTATAAATGAACCCCATATGTTTGACCTTTGTGGCACACGTATATGTTACTTTAGCTGCATAAGAAATGATTTTTATACAGAATTTCAACTAATGTAACTCATTTTCAGATACTTAATATTTGATAATTGTGTGTACGGTCTTTCTATTGTTTTTATTTTTATTTTTATCGTAAAAAATATTATTTCTAGATATTTTAAAAGCAAATCCAGGATTAATATAAACCAAAAAACTCAACTCGAATGTACATTTTATTTCAGTAATGTTACAAAACGCTTCCAAATGACTTCATGGACTTACAAATGGATTACCAATGTCAATAAATTTTGTTAATATCAATTTAATAACTGTATAGAGAAAGTAATCACTCTTTTTCCCTAACGACACTTTTACTAATACAGTTTTAACTAACTTTTTGTTTAATCGTTATTGGTGTTAGTTAAATATGTGTTAATTTAGTTTAATAGACTGTGAGGCACTTAACTTAATTTGTCCAAAATAAAAACCTTTTGCAGACCCGTAACCATGGCTTATGAATGGACATTTTCAATTTGCTGTTAAAGATTACAGATAGATTGTTATCTCAGATTATTATATCAAAGTGGTCTATTGGTTTAAACGGTGGATTGTGAGGTTATTGAAAACGGTCGTAAATTCGTTTACTGCACTACATCTCTGAAATAATCTAACCATGAAACTAAATTAACTTAGATAAAAGCCTTCTAATTTGTTAATTAGTTCATAAATATGATACATCATTATATCTTTCCCTTGTCCATTTCAATTACAGATATCAATGTCGAGTTCATAGATACAGATCACATGATTGTCAATCAGTAACCTGACTTAATCAATAAGTGTATTGTGCTGGATCCAGCGGCTGGCTCGGCTAGGATTCTCTTTGTTGTCGTGACTTCGTTAGAGTCAGCCTGCGCGAATTAGAAGTCGTATTGCTACTTGATCTCGATACAATTGTGAAATCATATTTCTTTCTTCATAATTGTTTAGGTATCTTTTTTAAACCACAAACTTACACAATAAAAACCTTCAAAAAGAAAGTTCCACTTTCGTAAAGTATTTAAACCAGTGCAGTAGTGCAATTCCGCATAGTCTGTACGGTCCAGTATCGAGAGCCTGTCATTTAAAATGTACTGCCAAAATAGTTCTTACGGAGCCCGGTAGAGGCGTTAAACAAATTTTCGTTAAAGTTTCTCGATAGCTAGCCCGTTGTGCATTGTGAATGTAATAGAATTGAAAGTAAAAAAATAAAACAACGAAAGTTATAAGAGACTCTTAAGTTAAAGTCCTTAAAGGGAAAGCTTTAACTTACCAAGTCTTCAAATAAACAAGGATCCATGCCTAATACCAGATAGTATCCGATTGATTAGTTGAAACTGATTATAGATACTTATTCTATTTGTCCAGAAACGTGCTCGTCGCTTCAAGAACCAGATCCTGTGCGACCTGCACTTCGCGGACGTCGCGCTGATGGAGTGCAGCGACTTCATGCAGCAGCTGCGCAGCTTCAAACCCCAGTCACTGGGCTGCGCCGTCGCCAGGCGCAAGTCTTCCACCACCCTTATATTCCCGCTACCACCGCAAGCCTGCTCAGGTAACAACAGGTTTTATAAACAAATTATTACTATACTTGTACATTTATCTTTGTAACTATTAATGACTATGTTCTTAAGGTTAATGTATGTGTATTATGCAGGTTATTGTTTCACTATTATTGGATTGTGAATGATATGTCATCAACTGCTAACTAACTATTACAAAAATGTAAAGAAGTTTCTGTCAATAAAAAAGATTTCGACGAATTGAGAACCTCCACCATTTTTTGAAGTTGGTTAATTGAAGTAAGATTCGGAACAGACGCTATCAATCAATAAACATGGGAACACATCGATTTCATTCTGATTAGCTTTAAGCTAACATAAATTATAACCAGCTCTTTATAGTCTGCGGTGTAATATTTAAATGTCAGATTATACCATTGCTGGTTTACACGTGGAACATAAATAGCGCTTCTAATAGAAGCCTTTTGCAGCAAACACGTCATTTAATGTTCTACATATTCATCTTGCACGTGGCTTGCTTACAAGCATCATCAGGCTACTTATAAACAATCGTTCGACTTAAGTAGGAAGAAAATAAAATATACTGATGTGAAAAAAAATCTAACATTAACATTACATGTTTAACACGTGGCCTTTTACGACTTTCTGCTAATATTATTTTTAATAGCAAAAGCTTCCGAAGTAGCAAATTCACGCAAACCCCAAAACAATTATATTCTGTCAAATAACAAGCAAAAATATTGTTATGCGTGTTATAGAGTTCGTGCCATTCGTATCTTTTAACTTTACCGCAGAAGAAGTAATCAGTTTTTTGTAACTCAATTTTGGCCAAATTTATGGCTCCAGTCGTTATCGCGAGTCATTATGAAGTTAACAATGTTCGCAAAACAATCTTGTAATTAAGTTCTAAGTAGTACTTAGTCTGATCGTTATCTAAGCTGAGGAAAGCAAATTCTTTTATGGTTGGCTAATCCGGCCTCCGACGGCACTTGGCGAAAGTTGATAAATATCTGATTACTCCAACTTGATTCAAGAGCCACCCCTGTAACACAGTTTTCAAGTTCTTAAAAAGTAAGGATTCAAAGCTCCAGTTGCATTCAAAGTTAAATGAAAAAGAATAAATTGACTTGTAATAACTATCGCCATCTCCGGGGAGAAGTTCTGTTGTCTCTTCATTATCTGAAAGTGTTTTCCGAGTTGAATAGAATTGTTATTTAGTCCTTTTTCTTTGTAAACTGTAGTTTTTGTAGATATCTTTTATTATTATCTATTAATTACTTACTATATCGATCTACATAATTATAATTGTTTCGGGTCTGGTTGTACTCTGTGTCCATTGTTTGTATGTTTATAAAAGTCCCCGCGGCACAAGAGCAATTTTCAGTGCGACAATTGTCTTTTTTAAAAGAAAAAAAAAGAAAGAATAATAAACATACAAACGCCTTACTCCGCCCACGGACGAATTATTATTTGCAATATCTTGTTAAATAACAAATTTACCGTTATTTCAATATGTTTCGTTACACGATAGTTTTATTCACAATATTAAAAATCAAAAACACACAGATCGTAAGGCACGTGACGCTGAAACTAACCACGTTTCAGTTTAACGCCGGCAAGTCGCTCGTATTCTCGTAAATCTCCTAGTTCACCACTATTCTACACAAGATTGGCTTATACATATAAACATAAGTACAAAGCGAGTCAACAACCGATGTCTCCCGAAGGTTTTCTTTAAGATGGACTTTGAATTAAGTAGAGAAGCTTAAGAAGCAAGCATTTGCATCAACATAGGTTGTACATTTTAGAAACTTCGTAATTCCCATTTTTTCTTTTTATTTAACAGTTCAACGAACTTAAACGCCTTGTGTAATTTATATTCCTTCATTGAATGCAGTTTTAAAAGAATACACCTCGTTGTCAACAGTCACTGTCCCACATCAAGAGTTTCTTGAACGCTAGATGACAGAAGTAGTTTTCCTTTCAGAAACTTAAATCAACATTGAATCGTTTTACGTGTTCACAAAATAAATAGCCAATGATCTCAAAATGCACTCACTAGAATCCAATTTACATCTATTTCCAGCAAATACGATTGGAAATGAAAAGAGCGCATGCAAAATGAAAACGATTCCATTCGGCTAAAGTTACTTGAAGTTGTTGAATGACATTAAAATGATTGTCTGTGAACGTCGACGTAAGCCGAAATCCTGTTCAAATGTATTAAAAGATTTTGTTAATCGGTCAGTACCCCACAATTAGTCTAACAGAGGCTGGTAATACAGATAAACCCTCGGTGTTACCGCGCGCCGCGCCGCGGACGGAGCAGGGCCGCACCAATTTTACGGATAATTGACAAGATTAAACGCTCCAACCATTCGCTACTCCTTTTAAATGTTCCTAAACTCACAGAACTGAATAATTACGTTCAGTTTTACTTTCATTCAAATGAAGATTCGTCTTCAAGTTTGGGCGGAATTAGTGCCTAGTTAAAGAGTTTATTTTGTCTTGAGCTACTTAAATTTTACAGGTTAGGTTTGACGATACCAATCTGTTTGACTTTCAAAAGTCGTCTAGACGTTCTTGAGTTAATAAGAATTGTCTAAAATAAATATTCGTAGGTATTATTATCCTTATATCAAAGACGTATCGACACAATAATTTTCCATTTCCTTTCACAATAGAAAACACGTGTAGTATCATACGCCTATAAAAATAGACACACAGTTTGCCGGGAAATGGGTCGCTATGTTCTCACGTTGTTCGCTTGAAATCACACAATCGTTTTAAGTAATTACTTAACTCAGGTTTTAAAATTTTTAATACTGATTAAAACGTCCGTTACTGCCTAGCTTTCTTTATAAAATTTACTCAGTCAGGAAATGACTACTAAACCTCTACTAAAAATAGTAGTAACTATATTTAATCAAACCTCATTGCAACCAGCATCATATAGAAAACCTCTTCGCAAAGATGAATATCAAACGATACCCGCACAATTCTGCCAATTAGAGCAACAAATTAACTAAACATCCAGTGCATTATTCAGATGGAAAATCAAAATACATTTATATAGGAACAGCGAAGTGCAATGCACTAATTATTCCGAGCAATACTCGATGCATGAATTACCTAAACCACCGGGTTGTTATAGTATTGGTTTGTAGAGCTCGCGGACATTTAAACGGGAATTTATACAGTAGCAACAGGTGGTGTCGAGGACTGTCAGCAACCGGATCGTATGGCCGTGGACGGTCAATAACTGTCAGCCGGGAATGGAAAATACTTGTTACCTGACGACGGAATTCTCACTCGCTTTATAGTAATACTATATTTTGTATAGAGTGATGTAACCTTTTGTACTTTTTTGATACGATTCGTTTTTCAAATCTATTTTTGACAAGCTTGGTTTTTATTGGATTTGAATGTCTCGTTGCTGTGTTTGAAATAAAAAAGAATATGTTATTGTTAGTGTTTTTTTTAAATAAAACTATCGTTTTAAATAAAACATAAACTGTGAAAGACTTTTTTTGAACTGAAACTAACAAAGAGAGATCATAACAATTAACACTCACCGTGAATGCGATTTGTAATATTTTAGTTTAAATTCAAAACTAATTTATTTACCTTTCAAATAAATAATGAAATATCTAACTGACTATAATACGTATTCCGAAACTAGATTTTTTAAATACTTACTCTCAAAATTAAATAATATACATCGCAACTCCTCAAGTTACCCTCGCGTAACTTTGCATAATTTTAATACAAAGTATTCCCACAAACGATACTCTCTCATTTTCTCAATTAAGGTGAACTCGTATTGAACAATACGGTAACATCTGTTCATAGTTCATTACCGTTCATAGTGTAGGTGGGGTTCACCGCGACACGACAAATTAATCAACCGTAAGCACCTATTACACAGACATCGCGCCAATAATGGGGACCTAAATACTCTGATAGAGATGTACTGTGTTTTATACGACTGCTTGTAATTACAATGTTAACGGAACTTCGAGATAGTAAAATGGCCTAGTCGATGCAACAATTTGATTTGTTTATTGCAAGACTTAAACATTTGTTGCTCAATTCTCTACCACTATCGACTACCAACAATCAGCTAGCTATCGAAAAATTTTGTATGAAAATCCGATCAGCGCCTCTATCAAGCGCCGTAGGAACTATTGCGGCAGTAAATTTTAAATATCAAATTTTCGATGCTCGGTGCTAAAAAAATACTTAACCTTCTTTTAATATAACGAATGGAAAGGAAAATATATCTGTTGGAATGTAACACCATAACATACCACCAAAAATACTAACACATAACATAATACTTTGACCAAACGTTGCCACAATAAAACGGGTTCCAATACGTTCAAAGCTTTAGATATTTATTACCGATCCGAGACGTCCATCAACGTCGGCCGAAGGGTCTGTCTCTACAATTTGACAATGGAACCCCACTCTGGCACCCATGAAATGAAATGCAAGGAAACTCAATTTCCTTCTTGCCATGCCCCGTTTAAGCAGATCAAAATCCAACCGCAGAAAGGTAAAAACTTTTCTAATAATAAACCGACCGGTCGAGTCTCGCCCACACGTTGCTTTCAAACAAGTACCTATAAAATATTTAAGCTTTGTTATTTTCGTTGGCAGCTATGTATATAGCTATAACGGCTGTAAGTTTAACGCATTGTCAACGGTTTTTGCCAGTTTACTTGCAAACGTATTGTGTTAAGTGCGAGGTGGGATCTAACTCAGGATTTACTTTGTAATGTGCCGCGTCATTCGAACTGAGTATGCATTTGTTTGAGGGCCAAGGCTTTAACACCCGTAGCATTAACTCATGTTGACTCATTTAATAATGCTAACTAGGCATAAGAGTTTATTTAAATAAATCCAACAGCTTATCATAGCGTTTCAAACTGTAACTGTATCATTCCCGGTTGAATTTCCGGATCGAACAAAAAGTTTGTTCTAGTAACAGGAAATTCTAAGTAAAACTTCGGCGTGAGAGTATTGCATGTTGTTTCCGGTAAATAGAAACAACTATGATCCCTATTACATGAGACCTAACACAAGGAGAATTGGATGTAGTGAACTCGGAGCGTATGTTATGTTAAATAAGAATTTGTTATTCAAGAGTGGTGTTCGCGTGAGAGATCGCGCGATAAATCTCAATAGTATAAAATTGCAGACGTTCGTTTGCCGCTACTTGTGTATATTCTAATGACACGTTTGTCTACATCTATCTGATGCAACTCTCTTGAATTAGGTCGTCTATATCTATACTAATATTATAAAGCTGAAGAGTTTGTTTGTTTGTTTGTTTGAACGCGCTAATCTCAGGAACTACTGGTCCGATTTGAAAAATTATTTCTGTGTTAGATAGCCCATTTATCGAGGAAGGCTATAAGCTATATAACATCACGCTACGGTCATTAGGAGCGGAATAGCAACGAAAAATGTTACAAAAATGGGGAAAATTTCGACCCATTCTCTTAGGTGACGCAAGCGAAGTTGCGCGGGTCAGCTAGTTTTATAAGAAACTTTCTAAGATGCACAATTTAAGAATTTTTGACACGCATTGAATCCACTTTAACATAGTGCTGTTAAAATTAGATCGTTTTCTGACTTTTTATTCCGCTCTGAGAGTAATTTATGTTAGACGTTGTTAAAAGGTATTAAAAAAAAGTCAAGTAGGTATACTCGTACATTAAAAAACAATTTAACGAACAATTCCTTGATATTATTTTCGTATTATAAGCACTCAATCTCTAAACATCTCATCTCAACATACAGTAGGTACTTAACATACAATTCAAAAGGCTTTTTCGAACATTCGTCTCGGGTAGTTAAGACGCGGGCTTCGATCGTGTTCCGCCCTTAAAGGGAAGGCTTCGCGACAGGTCCAAATTGTGTTTGTGCCGGCCCATTCTGTGGACCTAATATATTTGCAAACTTCCTCCCTTACGGTTTCCCCCAACTTTCGCCATATCCGAAACAGCTTAACCTGGATACGGTAATGTAAAAAATAGTCGTGAGGTGTAATTTTTCTCACGTTCCGTACAAGTTTTGTGTGCGAGTGGATTATGGGATGTAGATTGTATTAACAGCTTTACCTTTTTAGGTGCAAGCAAGGTATCGTACGAGATATACAAAGGAACACAGTATTTTTGTTGTAAATATTAAAGAAACTAAGATATAGATAACCATATTGAGAGTTAGAACTGGGTTATGTATGAAAGATTAATGAGGATTTAGTTCATTTCGTATTGTCAAGTTCTAATTATTTGATACACGTCGTTAACTTTCTACTAGCTACAACTCAATCAAATAATAATTCATTAATAGTATATAACTGGTAAATGTTCAATATCATCCAATTTGAACAAAAGTCCAAACAATGGTAAAATGAAATTTGTAAAAAAGCCCACCTCTACGTTTGCCGAAGGCAGTGCAAACAGAGACGCATTAATTTCAACGTTTACAGAGTGATAAAGCACGCAGCTTGTAAAACTGTTTATTCACTAATAACCAGCATTGCAGGTGACTTTTACGCCTAATAAAGTTCTCGTAAAATCATTTACCCCTTCGATATCGTTTAAACTCATATAAAAAACGCTTCTGAATAGATAAACTACCCCTAAATGTACCTCAGACACCGGGGCATACAAAACGTCCTTCCTACAAAAACTATTAATACACATTTTCTAATTCTATTTTTGTACCAAACATTAATCTAGCAATTATTCTCTTGGTTCATCGCACTACTATTTCATCTCCTATCATTAATCGCAGAAGCAATCCGTCGACCAACAATTAATCGTAATTAGAATCTTCCGAACCATCATTCTTCTCCTTTATATTTGTCTCTTCAATTCTGTAAGGTTTTATTACTCTGAGGAATAAAATATATTGCTGCATAAAACTATATTTGCTAAAGTACATTAGCAAATATAGTTTTATGCAGCTTATACGTAGTGGCAAAGGAACTTCATGACATTTGGCCCAGAGCGGTGGGGTTTAGTGGCTCTCTGAGGCACTTGGGGACCTTAGAGTGTAAACAGTGGTCACCTTTATAGCAACTGAATGCGTCGCCCGCAGCACTGCATAATTAAATCGATCGAAGGTGCACTGTTAAACATTTGGATAGGTCGGTTAATCATCTGTTACAGATTTGTATGCTTTCCATGTTGTCATCATGTAATAAAAAAAAACAGTTTTATAACAATTTATCAATTTCGTTTCTGAAAACGAATTGTTCAGTAAAATATGTGTGTTAATGATTTATGTTTGGTTTTTAAAAGTATGCGTCTATACTACTAAATGTTACAAACTAAGTTTTTGTTCACCTATTTTGTTTACGGAAATAATAAAGCTTCGAAGTTTCTGACAACAAAGGGAAGGTCTTTGGCAAGACTACTTTTATGAAAGCATGAAAGTTGAAGGTGAAAATTCAGCGTCATGTCAGTCCCCTGGCGCAAGAGTGTAATGTAGTTTGTTGTTACAGCATGCATCACCCACTCATGTCATCATAATTTATGTTCACCTTGCTCAAAGTTTTATGTATCGAAAGTGACATATGAGTGCAAAAAAGTTTTAAAAAAGGGCAAGGTAGGAAAAGCAAATAAATAAAATGAAGTCTACCAGAAACGGAGTTATTTTTTACGCCTTGATTTAATAAATCAATTCTTGTTTCATTTTATTTTTCGTAATTTCGTATGAGAGGTTAAATTTCACGTCCAAAAAATAAATTACAAACACGCAATGTCAAAAAGTCTTAATTTCCAAAACAGTTTTATTTCTATTTAGAGTTATTCCCACAACACAGTCGGTAAATTCATCTGTTATAATTATAACAAAGCGCGGGACCGTCAAAATAATCCGACAAAATAAATGTTAGGCACTTCCTTTGTTTGAGTTCAATCTGCTAAGTTAAGGAGATTAAAACCAAATTGAAAATGGCCTGATCTTTACACAATAAAGATATCCTGTGAAAACAAAATAACTGATATAACCTGTTTATTTATTATACAACAGTTTTATGGTAATTTTTGTTATAAGCTTCAAAAATACGATATTGAATCTTTTAAAGACAACCATTCCGTATTCATTTATTTCCATTAATTTGTATTTTGACATAGCTGCAGCGCGACTTTGTATAGTCGGTACTGTCGAGTATCGAAAGTTTGACATTTAGAATGTACTGCCAAAATAGTTCCTACAACGCCCGTCAGAGGCGCTGATCAGATTTTCATACAAAATTTCTTGATGAAAAACCGGTTGTCGGTAGTCGATAGTAGAAGAGAAAATTGAGCTACTGTAGGATTTAATTTAACTCTTTAAGTGTTAGAATTACGATAATAAACTTAAATATGACCATACGATGAGCAGATGCGTGTCGCACTCGTTTAATTCCATCGGCCTCGAACGGCGATACGGGCCAAGCAATAAGTTCAGGGTGTAGGTAATAAAATTAAACGGTGAGTCACGTCAGGCGGCACGCATAGTCTCCCCGTTACCCTCTGAACAAACCCCCTTTATTATAACATACCCTCCATAAAGAATGCCTGACAGATAACATTACATACGCGTAAGATTAAAAAATAATGACGCAAAATGTGATATTTACGTTCTTTTACTGCTATGTTGTACGATTAATATATAGGAAATATTATCAATCACAAAATTTTTTGTAAGACTACTTTACGCACCAAGCAATCGGATTTTATTCGGACTTCACATTATTTCTTTAAATATTTAAATTCAACATTAAACGTAACTTCTGAAAGCGACTGTGTAGACCTGAACTGACCCTAACGAAAGTGTAGATTTAAGAGCTTATTCTCTTAGAGATATAAAATAAAACTAGGTCAGATTGTCGTACAAACCTAGTGGAAGTCAAAAAAGGCTCGATCTTTGTGCCTAGATTTAAAAGAACCCCTTCCATGAAACGGAAATTAATATTTCCTTTGTGGCTTTGAAGAAGAGATACGAATATGTGGGTCACTTAGATATTTAAGTAATGAAAACTTGAGCATTCTGCTAATTAACTGTGTATTTGTATATAATATGTTGGATCGTGGGTATGTTACGCAAATTCGCCAGCTCGGAGGTTATTTCGCACGAATGTCGTAAAAAGTTTATATGACTGTATAAAGTAGTTAGGATAAGTATATTGTGTCGATAAGCCCCGCGAACACTTTTCAAATAGAATTATATTCAAACAACAATTTGACCGGTGTAAGGTTTTTAATATCATCATTTTACAATTGATCTGTTTGACCGGCCGTTAAAATTAAAATTTGAATTTAAATAAATATTATAATCATAAGTATTATGTTCTCACATTAACGTTGCGAGATCGCTGTTTTGAAATGTAATTTAAACGGCGAAATGCCTTAAATATGTCTCACCTTGTAACTTGAAGCTTGTAGCTGCTAATTAGTTTTATTGACAGAACTTCGACAATATTATTGTAAAGTCTAGTGTTATTAGATTACTTCAAGAACTGAATAAAGAAGATTCTACGTTCGCAGACTTGGAAGCTTTGGCAAGTTCGGTTCACTCTAAGTATGAACGCCAAGCATATTGATTAGAGTTTGGTGTTCTACCTTACAGTGAATCGAGTGCCAATCGATCATCACAACTTTGGAACATACATCGCACATGAAAAACGAATTCGCCAGGTATGAATATATTTCGTTTGACTGCGTGGTATTCATAAGAAAACGAGATAATATTTACTGTGCCTTCTAAACGTACATGTTAATTGAATAACCAGTGTGTAAACGCTCATAAAAAGTGTAAATGTATCTTCACGAGAGAGGTCCTTTGACAAAAAATTAATACGAGCTTTGGGAGCTTATTTTATTTCTGCAGCAAACTTTGTGTACCGTAAACCACGTTTCCCGCAACTTTTTAAATCTTTTACTGTTTCCATAAAATATTCAATAAAGAGATCCGTACAGTACGGAATATTTAGTCGTGCCAGTAAAGATGTGGCGACTTAGCGGGCTGCGGTCCGCGGCGCGCCCGGCGCCCGCGCGCTCCTATGTAAATATTTTATTTAGATCTCACAGGCCGGCCCCGGTAATGGCATCAACATCAGATTTCCCTCGCTAGGATAAGTGCAGAAATATTAATAAAAACGGCAGGGCACGCATGTTTGTTCAATATTCATGTAACATGAATTCCTGAGTCTTTTTATACTTGCTGTTTCACTGATTGAAATTTTACGACAATTGTCCCATGATAAAGTTTTTGTTCACTTCCGGTACTCACACCTTTTGTATAATTCAAAAATCAATAAAAATTTTGATTTTCAAAGGGAAATTTTAATATGAAACACGTTAAATCTTACAAGATCTGAACATATTTTTTCAGGAGTCGTATTGAGTGTATTCTGTATACCTGTTAAAAGTGAAATCAATACACAAAGCTAACTTCTGTAATGATCAAAATCAGTCTGAGTTACGCTCAAATGGGCACTTAACGAAGCTAAATAAATTAATAGTCAATAAAAGGGCTCGGATCGGAGCCTTCTAACAACAATAATGAAATTTATTTCACAGAAAAATTCAAAGGGAACCTTCAAGGTTGTTAATAAAGGTAACATAAAATGTTTACCAGTTGGGAACTTTACCTAACGATATTACATGTGTAAAAGTGTTGTAAACACGTTTGTATTCGTACTGTTTTTTTACTCATTTACCGTATTGTGTTCCAAACTACTTTACTTTTTGGAGGTAAAAGCTGAGCTCGATATTGTAATCTGGTTATCTGAAACTTTTTCAACAAACTAGTTGATTTTGTACAACATTGTTATACTTGTTATATTATTTGTAATTATTTATTACACGTTACTTTTGTTTGACAACGTTATTCTTTTTGCCAGATGAATTCTGCGAGGAGTATCCACACAGTCTGATCCCTACTCCGGGCTACTGGATAGAATGCTCTCGTCAGAAGATCGCTACAGACACTATATGGGACGAATCAGAGTCGGAACACGACAGTGGACCTGACAGAGAAAATGCTGATGCTGGTAAGTACAAACATTATCAAACTATAGCTTTAGATAATCTTATTCAATAAGCCTTATTAAAATAGACGTATGAAAGTTGTACGAATATATAAGTAATTTAATTAACTTTGTTGCTTTTCTAATATGTTCCCTGACTAGATTTTTACCGAAATACGTTCCATCATTCTCTTGTCTATTACTGTAACCAAGAAATGTTATATAGCAGAAAGGACTACCCGTCCGTTTTTATTTTTCTTTCTTGTGACTCGGTACCTACCGCCTTAAATAAAGTAGATTGAAGCCTGGAGTCTCCGAGCAGAGGGCAAACACGCGCCCTTTTTCTTTGACATGTCAGTTTCGATTTTGGGAAAAAAGTTTTGTTTACAAATTGAGAAAATTTTAGGGACGCACCCTTTTTTTCATAGGGGCTGAAACTCTACACATACACGTGTACCGTGAAAAAGAGAAACTTTTCTGAAATAACGCTGTCCAACATTAATATTTTTATACGGAATATAGAATGAAGAAGTTTTGTAATTACACGTAATAACAACTATTATAAATATTGTAGTAAAATGTAACAACAAAACATAAAACTATTTTCATGAATCGCTTTGTGAATAATAAAGTAACAAGTTAATTACACTTATAAATACTAAAGTTAAACGTTTACAACTAAAACGTAACATAAACTTGTTCACTGTTATTAAATACACTTTAAGTGGTTTGTACTTAGATAAAATAATATGAACTTAATTAGAATATTGTTTCTGAATCGGTACTTTTATGATGTAATAGATAGAAGTAATTAAAGGTTAGTGTGCGTATAATTTAAAAAGCTACAATCGATACAATAGAGCAACATCCACAATTGTTTCAATAAATATTTCGCAAATGAGTTGAAAGAGATCTTCAGATATCTCCTAGCTAGCTAGCTTCAAATCGTCTTAAAGTTTAAAAAGGTTTTGAAGATATAAGAGGCAAAAAAATGATAAGTAACTCAATCCGTAAAAAGTGAGTGAGTTTCGACGTAAAATAAAGCTAATGAACTCGCCATTAACTATGCCTTTAAAATCGAAGTACTGGAATATAATATTCGACGAAGTTTCGGCCACAAAGCAGTATAATAAGCCTATTATGGAAACAACGAAGTGCTCTGTCGGTACCTCAAAGTCTTTGCTTCATTTCGAAGTGGACCCGCAATTACTTTACCTCGGACACTTTCCGTCGAATATTTCTTATTTACGACTCTGAAACAGCCTTTTTACGGGTTACTTGCGACGTAATGAAATATTATTTATTAATGTAGAGTACATCTCTAGTGGTTGACTATTTTATGTTGACTATTAAGATCAGACGCTGACTATTCCATTCTTGGATAGTAAAGTAATATATCCATGCATACAGCTGAGTATAAATCTCTATTCATACATTTCGAATCGTTATATGGCAATACTCCTAATAACCTCCACCAAATACACCATGGGTTCATAAACTCATACTGAAATAAACGAACATAAAAACACCCTCTGTGACATAACCTCCTAAAACGTAACGCAAGTGAAGCGTATAAACAATGAAAATTTTAAAGTACAATTTGTCAAGTTGGCGTCCCCATTCATCTGCCGACACTAGAACATAATATACCTGAGCATGGCAATAGAGTTCAGGTTTTATTAAATAAGGGATCGCATCGCGGGTGATTCCTCCCCTGTCATATTAGCTCTGAGATGAAAATGAAATTTTATACTTTCCTTAACACCTTCATTCCGTCACGATGGTTAAACTCAACCTTTGAATGAAATTATGAACATTACATGGTATTAGAAGTGTTAGTGGAGTAGTGAACTTTCTAAGTTACAAGTTACGTCAGTACAGTGTCTCTATCTTCTTAAATATTTTGAAGGCAACATAGAACAAACCTGACAAAATATTATCATCCTCATATTTATTTACTGAGTTTTAAAAAAGGACCTCAAAAGTATAAGATACAGCCAGTCTTCAAAAACCCGCAACACATTAAAAATACACAACCTCAGTACGCACAAAAAACAAAAACTTTTCCACTCAAGTATAAATGGTTATAAAAAAATCAACGAACGCAAACGCAAAAGGCGATGTCACGCTGAAACAAAGTTAGTGTTCCCTTGAATAATACTGAACGTAAGAGTTGGAGGAGATAATTCTTCCGATGTCACATTAGCTCCGAGCGAGACGAAAATTAAATTTGCCTCCCTTTTTCCGGCGCATCGATTCAGGAAAACCTCATACAATATGTAAAGACCTTTACAAATCTCGACGTGAACATTCGCAGTTCAATTTCGAATATAACGGTAATTCAGTGAACAACTTACCAACTCCTTGACAGTTTAGCGAAGTTTGTGAAAAATGTACTTTGTTTAATCAATTCAAGACCTATTCGGACTAAGACGCGAATTAGGTTCGAAACTTTATTCATTCTACTTGTACAAATTACTAGGTGCTTACAGAATAGATATTGGATTTCATTTTGTAAATTCGAGAATTTCACTCCAGTAACCACTTAATCTTATGTATTTCAACTAAATTGGAATAAAAATATCCATATCGTAATGGACAGGTAAGATTCGTCATGGTTTCTTAGAATGGTAAGCTAAGGTATCATTTTTGTTCTCTATTGTTTTGTGGGAGTATATTGATACTGTCAAACAGGATGATGTATACGCAGGCCCGAGGAGCCCATCCATCGAAAAAATGAATGATATTAGACCCGTATGGATAATTCACAGCCATTTTTGCTAACATCTCGGTAACTTTATCGAAGTATCTTGCTTAGAAATCTTTAATAAATATTTCCACGAAAAAATCTCGCGCAGGATTCGAATAGCATAGATACTACATAGCATAAATTGCACTTGAGAAAAAAAAAAGAAATGCATTATGCATAGATCAAAGAAACACATCAGTAAATAAAATAAAAAGCTTTTGATAATACGAAATCGTAAAAAATAACAATGCCATTATATTAACAGAATGTGTAGACATCAAACCAGCTCGATAACATGCCTTAAGGACAATATAGTACCTATTATATCCAAGATCGAGCAGAAGCATCTATCCAATCAGTACGAGGAGCTCGCAAAATAATAAAAACGATTGCTACTTGTATAGAGAACCATAAACTTAACATTCCAAAAGTTTTATGCTTTCACGTGATAAATATGCCTCATTTGACTCGTATTTATAGCTACTGTTGGTATTGCAAAGTTATTCCATAAAGTGTTCGTAATAAAAATAACTTATTTACCGAAAATGTACAATTTATGTAGTGCAAATAATAACAAGTACGGTATAAAATGCGCGTGTTGAAAACTGATAAATTAAACCGTGTGCCTGCCTTCAATATGTATGATAACTATTGAAAAATGTTTAATTACAAAACAATCATGAGTAGCAATGAAAACATTGAGTATTTATGTGGTTGGTTTGGCTTGATTTAATTTTAAAATTCGTAGTCTCATCGCTTTTAGCATGCATTATGTACATAATGACAGTTAGCTGAAGACGAGTCTCGAATGGCCTGGAGGCGACGAACTTCCAAGCACATTGGTTATGCAAAGCGGATTATTTGGAGTACACGACGACGGAGAACCGAGCTACGATGTTTCACTGGTTGACTTGTGTGAGGTTGTTGGTCGCGACTTGTCGCTCGTGTCTCGCGTCGACACAAAAGTTAAGAACGCTGTAACTAGAAGTTATTATTATGAATGAAGCCGAAACGCTTCGTTTATTTGAAAAGTTTCTGGTGAGATGTTGGATGTTAAAGATAAAAGTTTGGATAAATAAAACGTATCAAGGACGAAGTACGATGTTGAAAACGTTTCAAACGCTTCGTTCTGGAAATTGGATACATCTATGATTGTTCATTGAAACTAGATACGAACAAAGCCAGATAAATTCGCGGTTAATTTAATTTCAAGCAAGAACAATTTGTTTTGTTTCAACATAAGAATGTTAGAATTAAAAGTGGGGTTTCGTATCTCTTGTTTACAAGTAAGCGTAAAAAGCCTTACATCCAAAGCCAAACACTTATCTGTAATGAGACAAAAATGTTGAATAACCAACTAATAATCTTATTTACAAGTATGTGGTAATAACGGATATATGATCTACTCAAATAACAATGGGTTTTGATATTAAACCTACGCAGCGTATCTGATCCCGATAAAGCAGACCACATCTTACACCCACATTTCGCCAATACCGTCTCAGGTTTATTATATTCATAAGACGAGTATTACATTGGTGATGTCCCCAATTTCCAATATACCGAAAAAAGGATTCATGAACGCAGAGGAAAGCGGATGAACGTGTAAATTCTTTATCTAGTTTTCCAGTTAAAATGTTTGTCAGGACACCCGGACGGTTTGTGTAAACGCCCTTGTCCATCTGCGATGTGTCATTCGACACACGTTTTCAATTTATCGGCGTTCCCCTCATTGTCTGCGATAGTGCGGGCTGGAGATGCGAGGATCTTCGGCGCCCGCCGTCGCGTCACCTCCCTTATCGGCGTCGCTATTCAAAAGTCACGTCGGGTGTAAATGTACCGCGATACTGTAATGACACACTGACCCCGTAGTCCTGTTTCTCACTGCTGTGTGCTTTTCATCACAATCAGCTATAGACGTGACACCTACCGTACCTACTGGGTTTGAATGAATTCTCTATGAAAAGGTCTGGTAAACGTTTTTTTGCTTTTACCTTGACGTATTACGTCTTCGTAGCTTTGATTAAAGCATTTTAAGGTGTCTATTTTGTCGCCAAAATATAAATGAGTATGATTTTAATAATTATAAAATGATTTTTTAGAATATATATATTATTATGTACTTATACATTAAAGAATGTTATCCAGCTTTACCCAAAGATTCTCGTTTAAATCTGTTCCTGGATAAGAGGAATGTACAAAGGTTATGCATATTTGTTGAAAACTTTGTTAAAAGTTCAAAGTTATACTAACTGCAAAACAATTTAAACTTTCATATTTAAATGTGTGTCTGATACTAAAACCCTATATCCTATATCCGGTTTTATTCTACAGTTTAGTTTTCAGTCTATTCCGAGAAATACAAAAGTTAGCTATTGATATAGAAATCGTGATAAAATGAAGGCTTGTTTGTTACTATTTTAGACGAAAACGAGTGAATTATAATTATGAAAAGATTGTGCGTGTAGTGACATATAGTTTTTAAACATAAGTAACTGATAGGACCTTTTGACATGAGTTTAATTTAGCTGAAGTCTTAAAAAAACATGCAGTATTTTTGCTATAACAATATAGATGATTTCTTTTTAAACGAATTAAACTTTCAACCTTAAAATAACTATCCACTACACCATCAATATCTTCGCGTGCCGACACGTTGATTATGAAGGCATCGAGTCAAGTGGGTGTCCGTTTTCAGTGAGCAATAACTCCCTTTAACTTCGGCAGAGTCATGGTTATGGGACTTTAATAACGTCTTAGTAATAATAGCTTGTCTATAGATTAAGATTTAAGAAACAGAATATCAACTTGAGACCGTATACTTACGAGATACTACTACACAATTGGCTCATGATATTGAAGTGTGTATAACATTTCAATTTTAACAAGACTTTATAAGAATACTGCACTTTTCCTAATTTAAACTAAGTTTTGTTCTTGCTCATTGTTAACTCAATCTAATCAATATTAATCTTTCATCGATAAAAATTAGAACCTGAACCAGCCTTGGATTACTACGTTCATCATTGTCTGTCTAATTTTGTATGAAAAACTCTTCAGCACCCCTAGCGTATGTTGTAAAAACTATTTCGTTTTAGTAAATTAAATGCCCAAAGCTCACTAGTTGACAGTACCGACTGTAGGAAATCGTGCTACAGTATTTCAAAGGCGAGGTATTAAGTGACTGGTCTGTTAGTCTGTACGTGACATGCCGGTGTAAACATAGGTAATAGCAAATAGGTGCCTCAATAGTGTCCTCTCCTTTGAGTGTATGGGGCGTGGCCATACTATCCAATATACGTCTCTGTTTATTGAGAATAAACATTCAGTCGGGATACAAATATCACTACGTTGAACTTCGAGATACATTACGGTTTGCAACTTACGATCGAATTTGCCAGACCGAAAAATTATGTTGTTATTTCCTAAAATAAAAAAGGTTAAAGGACAAAACGGACAAAAAGTCATAATAATTTAACAATATTGATACTTACTTAGTTCAAATACTTTAACATTTTTCTGAGACAATTGATATAAACGCTCTGAATGGCTTTAGCGATGGAATTAGTTTAAAAATAAAATAAACCACATTGTTTATCAAATTTTGTAATGTTAACTTGATAATAAATTAGGTTTTGAATCGATGAATAAATCTTTTTCTCTAGGATAGTATAGAAACGGAAAAAGTACTCAATAACAGTAATTGAATGACCTTAATATCATATTCATAACTAATGATAACTGTACACTCACTTGATAGATGGACAGGCAGTTAATGGACAACCATATACACATTAATAATCTAGGTACACTTGAGTGAGAAGGAATCGAACAAATTTCTCTACCCTCGCTTTTTTGGTCTCTAACAAAAAAAATCTAACATTTGAAAATTTAAAACAGATCTATTATCCCTTTATTATATCTTTATACAATAAAAATAACATCAACCGTCCCATGGATCTACTACACGTAATCCTACTATATTTTAAAATAAATGATACACCATGTTACATATTTAATCTGTTACAATTTCACACAAAGTAACCTAATCCTTTCAAGAAATTTTCACATAACAAATAACGTACAGAGCAGGTTTAATTTTAGAAACCACCGTTTATCAAATAAAATAACCATGAACCGTGACCTTTGCAATATTCATAATAAATGTATTAAAATCCTTCACGCAAGTGAAATTAGAAACATTATTTCTTACTTATTATTTAGTTTATTCTCCCTGGGATCTATATATAACCTGCAGACTGTCTAAATTGGGAGGCAAAGAAACTGAATTAGCGTTTAATTATCCAACTCTGAGAATAACTGCCACTACTAATCTTAAACATGAACAGCAATGAGACAGTTTAAAAGTAAATTTAGTTAATTTATACACAACTGGGATTAGATATAAATAAGCTTTGTTAATTTGGATAAGACTGTGGCAGCAGACGACGATAACTAAACACGTACGAAAATCTAAAGTATTCTTGAAAATTTGTATTTACGAATTGAAATAAATCATTCTGTTTTACGGGATTAACTGGTTCCGATCAATTATTTCTCTCTAGAAGCCAAATTACACTACCACATTAAATAATTCTAGTAGACTCATCTCTTGATAAACGAAAGTTGACCAGACACTGACAAATAAAATTACTAAAGACGTCAATAACTTGAGACAATTTCGCCTCAAAGGACGGACAAACCCTCCACTCTCATACATCAAACCTCAAGCCGTACAATAAATTTAATAACGCTGGTCAGTGGTATTGTGCCGTACAGCGGACCCTTCAAAGCAACCCTTCATAAACTTTGTTTCGCGACTCACATTAAAGCATCAAAGTAAATAAACCTAACTGTTTGAGTAAGGCTTACAATATGTTACAACGTTTTAAATGTTACTCATTACTCGTTTATGGGAATAGTACGCGGAAGTTATTTTAATATCTTCAGATTATAACGTAACTTTATATATATTGGGATAAACTGCTTGAAAATTGTTAATAATCATAACCATTCATTGACAACTTTTTGGAAAAGGTCAACAGGAATCGTAAAACTCTTTTGAATGGGATTGTTTTTAAAATGAAATGATTTTCCAGTAAAAAGAGAACAAAGTTAAACAATAAAAAAGCGCTTTCAGTAACCTTATAACTAACTCGTAGCAAACAGTATTTCGCAAACGCCTCGCGTATACGTAACAATATCAAAATATGCTACACTACACCGGTAGATGGCGTACGTGCAGACAATATTAATAAGAAATATTACGAGTCTATGAGAGTTCAGTGAAACGGAATGTCGGGAAGGCTTTGAAGATCGATCTACATAATCGAAACCACTAATATGTGAAGCACGAAGGGTTAATGTAACTCTGATATGTAACACACAAACCATGTAATTCACTAATCTTAGAGTACCAATATTGAAAACATATTCATAGAGATCTGCGTCGGTTCCCTTAGTTTTATACACGTAATTTAAATTCGGTTAGAAAAACTAACTCTACCCATTATTTCAAAGACGATATAAACAAGTAGAGCTTATTAAAAAATTGAATAACAGTTGGCTCTCTTTTTAATGTAAGCAAAACGATTAAACGAAATCCCCTTATAAAATTGTAGACTAGATCAAATCACTTTTCTACATACTCGTTTGATGAAGTTTGTATCCAAGCCATTCCACGCGTAGAATGATGTAACCCGCAGTTTCACCCACGTATAACCTACTTCATTGATCCCTTAAATGTCGTTAGAGATGACTAAGGGATTATATTATTAGGGACGGCCAACCTTTACCTATATTAATAGTTGCATAGTGAATTTGCTCCCATTATAGAGCAGCAGGCAGAGTGATAGCCGAGTGATATAAGTTGGTACCTCCTACGCATGTGGTTGCAGGTTCAAACCCGAGGCAACACACCAATGACTTTTCGAAGTTATATGTATATTAGAAATAATTATCACTTTTTCCAACGGTGACGGAAAACATCTTGAGGAAACCTTGCATGCCTAAAATTTGTTTAATACATTTATTGAGGGCATGCAAAGTTCCCAACCCGCACTTGGCCATCGTGGTGGACTTAAGGTCTAACCCCTCCCTCATCACGGACTTGCACAGCAGTGGGACATTAATGGGTTAAAGGTTTAAAAAGAGCTGTACAATAACGTAGTTCAAGAGTGTCATACTACCCACATAATAATATGAATATGTCTATTTTACATATTGAATATACCCTTTGAATGTCTCAGCTTTGATATAAAGATGGGCTTTGATATTTGCAATATCTTGTTGGATATTGCATCGAATCTTCAGATTCAATTTATTATTTTTCTAGGCTGTTGTATGTTCTGTACATGTAGTGATTTCAGATTTATCTGTGTCGCGTTCATAAGCATTTTATTTTGAAACTACTAAACAGGCAATGTCATAAAAAAATAAATTATGATGAAGGTTAAAAGCTCTTATTGTTTTTAAAGACTGGTCATTATAGTAAGAAAATGACGGTCGTTGAAAAGAAGTACGCAAAAAAGGAATTCAATTATTACAGAACACATCCGTTTCGATTTCAGTCCCAAGAATCTAAATAATTGATGAGTCAAAAAGCTCTCACATATTTACGTACGGGGTACGGACTAAAACTACTAACAAGCAAACGTAACCCGAACTAGAAGTTAAAATCAATAGTCCACAAAGCTATACCTTTCAATGGCGAACCCATTTCCAAATTAGATAGCTATCGAATTCGTTTCCTTTGGCTCACTAGTTGTTTTCTTTTTCCCAGCCCCCAGGTGGTCATCAATCACTGCATACTTCTTAGCTACATACTTTGCCTTAGAAGTAATGAATTGTATTAATACACGTGGAGATTTCGGTACTCTGAGGAATTGTCTATTCCGTTTGTTTCTCCCTTGCCGGTCATCGGTATTGTAATAAGAATGTTACAAACAACGTAGTATTAAAGAAAGTGACGTGTAATATTTTCTACACCTACAACTTTTTGATTGAAAAGAGAATAAGCAAGAAACACAATAATACTATATCGATACATCTCCGATCAATTTACTTGATACGATACACAATTGGCACATGATCCCTGTAAACGGACCAGCCTCGAATCGAATAACACGATTGAAACGATGTAAAAATATTCCAATAAAATTATATGACACCCCTAGCAGCTGCGTTTTATAGCTTCAATGTGGGAAGCGATGGACTTATTAAAAACACTCTTTTATAAAAGATACGTGTATATCTATTATACTATTAGAGCAGACATCTTGGTATTAGAATTGTATTCCGAGATATTCCTAGTGTGCCTAACTAAATATTCTTAAATCTGTTGACCTATGTAAAATATGTACTATTTCAGCTAAATAATGTATTGTTGTTTGTTTTCAAACAGAAACAACATTAACTTTTAAATGCTAATGAATATTCAATTCAAGATTCAAAGGTAAAAGTCGATCTCATAAATTTTGCAAGGAAAACATTTTCACGTCAAATTACCGAAGTGATATTCCATGCATAACCTAACAGCCTAAACTCTGTTAAAGTGTTTGTTCGCCGACAAAAATATTATTCTGCATAATTTATACCGACGCTGTCATTCCTCATTGTGGGCTCACACACACAAATTTGTAACCGTTCGCGACATTTTGTAACAGTAATCTCGCAAGAAGAAATACTAACTTTCCCCCATCAACATACTTTCTCGGAAAGTTTAAAACAAATTTCAATATTATCGGTCAAAGATTGGTTTTCTTTTGAACACTTTTGATTTTTAGCTTTTTTGCACCTTCTCGGCACAAAATGATTTAATAAGAGTGAATTTTGATATTTTCACAAAGTTCGGAGGAATCTTACTAAAAGCTAACAATGGCTTCCTGCACTTGTCTAATTTTCTCTTCACGTAGTGTATTTGAAGTTCAGCCAGGTGCAAAAGGCAGCTTACGAGATTATGCTGTATCTTCCCAACTGGCGTGAAGACAGGAGCGCATGGCGGATTATACTGACAGTACTGACTGCGAGAACCACTGATATGATAACCGTTGCATATTTTAGTTTACGAATTCAGTGCACCTTACAGATTTAATTCGAAATTAACGATCTTATAACTATAGAAGATTGCTGATTACAATGAGGTCATTGCAGTTACATACGAAATAAAGGAGAGTGTTTAATTTACACATGTACCAAGCACTAACATAGGATTCTCGATTCTGTTTTGCTACATCTAGTCTATTAACTCGTCTCATATTATTCCGTTCAGCCTTCCTGATATTGGCAAACAGAATCGAACGCTTCAAACATAATAATATAAAGCCGATTCAATATAGACGTTTCTAAACACACTAGGCAAGTAAACTAGATTCAGAGGTCGTGCCACAACAGTCAAAGGAATAGATTATTTGAACCTCCAAGTATCCACAAAGGCAGCACTTGTACCAAGAATTCAAACGGACCGTCCGATATCCAACCACTGGTAGCATCCCGATACTCGCAAAATGTAGACATAGTGTCGTATATCAAAAGCATTCAGTCATTTCTGCTAGACGAGGTAGGGTAATAAATAAACCAACGTACGGAACTCCCATCAACCCGTAGACTGTTTGCATTGTATAGTGTTTCACAGCAATTTGCCGGTCTGACAACACGGCTATGATAAAATAAACAGCGTGCTATTGATATGATCAAAAAAATAGGGACAGTGAAATGAGAACAGGTAAAGTTTACCTACACATTAGCGTTTCGCAAATATTTCACGATGATAAATAAACAATATTCTTAAGGGTGTAATAAAACATAACTATGTAGAATCTTAACAAGCGAACTTACAAATTGGCTACCGCACGAAAATCTATGTGGTGCGATAACAATCAACTCGTACTTTAACACGAAACGGCCGCACACAAATCTTCATAAACCAACACAGTTTACAAATGAATTCAAAACTAAATTAAACCGTCTTATGATGTAAATGATACATACATCACAGAACGCAATCAGGGTTCTATTCAGCGGCAAATTCATGAGACAACAAAATATTTGCTGTGAAATTTAATTTGAGCTGTGCAAACATGTGAACTGAGGCACGGATGACATGATAAGCCCGGCTTTAGCCAGACAGGAGACATGCAAGCCAGCAAGCCTGTCCGATAACTGGTGGCAGCCTCTGCTCTTATTAAATACTATCTACCTGTCCGTGAATACTAAGCCTTCCTACCTTGTGTAAACGACACAGTGAACGACACTCACAAAAATAAAAAATACCACTTAAGGTCCTGGGACTAGATACTTATACAAAATATAAAATATTCACAACTTTACTCTCATTGTTTCTTTGAACGACCCCTAGAACTCAATTAATTATTTACTAAATATTATTATATTTTTGTGTTTTACTTGAAATTTTCTCAAATGTTTAAGAACATGTCCCAAGAAGCGAAAATCAATTTTATCAATTAACATAATTAAGCACCCCAAAAACGATATAATAAAACATCTAACAAGTATATAATATTGTTCAAAAGGGTCAGAGCCCATTCGTCCCCTAAGATTCGCACCCTGTGCCCACTCGTCCCCTGGAACTTTTGAGGGGCCCATTCGTCCCCTGAAGAATATTTATTTTTATTCATTCTTCTAATATAAGTACATGTATATGTGTATACTGCAGCTTGGTAGTCCTGGTACAGTCGCGCAGAAAAGGCTATAATAAAAAATATAGTATTTCGGTAGATATTTGTCTATTTCAAATAAGATTAACACATACAAAATCACAATGTCCTAGAAACTAACAAAATACAACTCTTTTACAAAAATCAGTCTTGATTGACCATCATATAAATCAACATTAAATATAAAATATGCAGAAAAAAATAGAACACATATCAACAGTAAATAATTACTTCTTATTTTTTTGTATATTTACCAACTACATACATGCAAAATCATAATAGCTTAAATCTAAAAAATTATAACAGTACAAAAAAAATACTAAAATCACAGTAATTATTGAAGACTAGATAAATCAACATATATTTTTTTTGTATATTTACTAACTACATGCAAAATCATAATAACTTAAATCTAACAAACTATAACTACAATAACAAAAAATGACTAAAATCACAATAATTATTGAAGATTAAACAAATTAACATTATTTTAGTACAAAACTAATCTTATATTTGTTTTTTCATTTTAAATTAATAATATATGCATAGCTTTTTCAATGATCTGTTATGATTTATTAAATTAATTCCGTTAATAAACTGTTCACAAGTGTATTATGTTAACCGTTTCTTATGTAAAATATAGCTAATTTTATCTCAGGGGACCAATAGGCACCTGAATTGGTGCCTAATCTTTAACTTATATTGTATATATATTAGAGGGGACGAATGGGTACCTTAAAAATAATATTTTTTATTAAAATATTAATTGGTCCCCTACCAGGAGACCAATGGGCACCTATGTAGGGGCCGAATCTACAACTTTTATACTAGGGGACGAATTTTAGGGGACGAATGGGCTCTGACCCGTTCAAAATGTTCCAGCGTCCCGTCACGTGTCACGTTCTAAATAATCCGATTATCGCATCTCGACGGAGCTTGAATTAAAAATGAGATTTGGACCTCAACAAAAAATAATAAGGGCCTTATATGAAATTCTTGTTTCATGAAATTATATGTCGCAGACATTAGACGCCCGTTTTCTTGATCTTGTGCTCGCGTTATATTTGTGAATTCAAAATGTAATGGAAGATTGCTATCATCGTCTACATTTTGTATGACTCCGTCTGAACCATCCCATACCGACAGACAAGGAGATGACTACAAACATTCTTTTGTTTTTTCCTACCGCCATATAAGCTTTTACTGAAAAAGTTTCAGTCTTTTATAGTTGTTATATTTCAGGTTGATTTACATTATACTGATTTCGCGTGACCAGATAGGCAATGAACTACATAAAGAAGTCGCTCACGATGCGGTGTCGTATTGAAGCGTGACAGCACAATTTTATCGTTGTCATCAATCTGAAACAATCTAGGAACTGTGTCATTATTGCTCGATTGCACTTGCAGAAGGCCCATGAAACTTGTTCAGGATTTATTATAATTTTGTCTCATTATTTCTATGGCTTACTAGAAAAATACATTTGAATAGACTAATACTGTAGGACTAGGTCACAGTTAATGCATTATGCTTTGTAAATTCAAAGCTGCAATATGAAGCTTTAACCTCGGAAGATTTTAAAATAATTTTAGGCGTTTCTAAAACGTAACTTTTGTTTTAACAGATCGCCATAGAAGATCAGGTTCATTGGACGAGGCAGCTGAGGACAGCAGCGACAATGGCGGCAGCACGCCAAAGAAGAAAACGGCGATCGAAGAACAGTGGGAGAGATCCGCTGGCTTCGAACTCACGTCTGTAGAACAAGAGACGTATGAGAAGTACTTCTACGGCACAGAACATTGGAACTACTTCACAAATGACGAAGATCTCGGCCCTGTTATACTGTCGATTAAACAGGAAACGCTTAATGGCAGAGATCAGTTCAGGTGAGCTACTTTTCAAAAATGATGTACTGTTTTTAATACATTCTACACATTTTTAATTATACACACCTTTTCCATATCCGTCAGTCATTCGTTAAGGAAAACAGGCTTCTTAAATGTTAAATGAAATATAATTTTAATAAGCCTCATAACTCACAAGGATTCAAATCAAGTAAGATATTTATAAGACAATTTCGCTGACAAATAGGTACTTGATTCCGGCTTACGTTATGTTTTTGTCTGTTTTTTGAAGCTTAGTCATAAGCCTTATAATTGTTATAAGCTTTTCTACATTTTACCAAATATTTGCTTCCTGCTTTGAAATAGACGGTGAACTGTTTCTTTTATTATTATTCGACATTCTAAAGAAAAATAGACATTTCGACTGTCATATGCCTGATATGTGCTCCATATATCGGAATAGCTAGCACGGATCTAAATTTATAAGAGCGGCGAATCGATAAGATATTCGAGCATTTGTAGCTGTCGAAACACTCGGAATGTACCGAATCTCATCATCTCGTGCGGAAACAGCCTCTAATGGAATTTAATTAAATATAATTATGTTGAACCGATATTCCACTGAACAGTGAGCCGACGAGTGGTTAGCAAAATATGAAATTCCCATCGAGGTAGACCATCTAGGGTACTATTAAGAAAATAATAGATATTCAATCATTAGTTGATTTAAAACATTAACGATGTCGACTCATATAATAATGCATCGAGGATTATTTAATTCTTCATAAAATAATGTTTTCACTTTTAGTAGATACGCGTGTAAACTTTTAGGAGTCCAAATGCAGTTTTTAGTTTTTATTGTCGCCGCGACGAGAAGTGGCAACTTTGCACCCCAAGGTAATCTCGGTACATTGCTCTTGAAGGCTCTTGAGAGCTCTTGATAGAAAGGGCTTTGCACCTACGCTACACTCGGAGAAGTGCCTACTTTATTTACGAATACCACACGTGTAGTGGGTTAGGCGTTTTGAAATAGACGTTGTTACTCAATTTTCTTTCTATTTTGTTATGTAACCGTAACTTGTTATTATATGTCATAAATATAAAAATAGCAGCAGGATATGCGTAGAGCCTTTATCTATAGTAGCAGGAAATGATTGTGCATTAAAAGTAAAAGTATTATTTAAAAATTATTAGGAAACGGTCTATTAAGAACTGTTAATTAAATCTTCCTCAGACGCAAAGATTTAGTGCACTGCGAGAAAAAGGATTTACCTTTTTTCTGTTGTTCCACGTTAAAACAAATGAACTTTCGCGCATTTTACTCTCAATAAATGGAAGTGCTATCTGCCGACGTGGGGTGCATTTTAATTAAAAATGGCAAGGTATTGTAAAATAGAATGGGCCTTTGTAAAGTGTTTGTAGGGGCCATAATTAACTGGCCAGTAATGGCGATGACCTCACTGGGGTTTACCTCCACGACCCTCTCGTAAACCAAGAATTCAATTAGCATAATGTAGTAGAAACAAGGTGTTAAGCACTAAAGCTTCTTGATGTCGTACAGACTGAAAATACCTTCAACTATCTCTATGATTACCTACTTATAAAATATTCCCCTTGCTACAGCATTTGTAAAATCATTTCTTTAATTAAAGTAATACTCATTAGGCTTTTATTCTTCGCGGAACAAAGACAATGGGCCGTACATCCGAGTCGTCTGTTAGACTCAAAACGTAATAAATGTCACAAACAATCTTTAATAGCTGCGCTCAGTTGTAAACGCGTTGGGCTATTCGAATGTGACCTCACCCTAGCACGCATAAAAGGTGTTATTACATTTCTACCGAATTTTAATTATACCTTAAGGTATTTCATTAAAACGAAATTCGCATCACAAAGTTCGTTAGATTGGCAGCACTGAAATGTCGGAGAAACATTTTCATAACCAAGTATTCCTGGTACGATGTTTTAAACAAGGCATCTTTATGTATAATCACATTCCTGCAGCTCAGAAATATGAGAGCAGTGCCATCTTTTTAGTAATAAAATACCTTTGGAATTTCTGTCGATCGTTCATTGAATAGACCCGTATTTCAGCGAGTTTTCGTCATCAGGATTGCTTTATTACGTTGACGGAATCAACTTATTATTATTTATGATACAATATATCGTACCAACCATTTGAAAGTTACGCAAAATTTTTATTTAATAGCCAATATGCGGCTTATTATCTAAATACGCTAGGTTAAATTGTTATTCGGTAATCAGACAAAATCTGTATGACAAAAAAAAGGTTAAGCAATTTCAAAAACTCCCTATACGGTACTCCAAAAAGTAGCTTGAATGTTTCAGTGTGTAAACTTACCTTGTACAAAGTACATTACCTTCTGAGAAATAAAATTCAATTTAATCTTGATACATCACCCTCGATCTACGCGCTTCTATAAACTTTTGCATTTTATTACAGACCCTTGAAATTGATTCCATTTACTGGAAAATTGTATGATATATCGGTTACCTACTTGAAGTATTCACTCATTTATTGTGATGAGTAGCTTCGAGCATAAACAAGCTGAGTTATAGCTTTCTTAAATGGTTCTTTACAAATAGATAATGAATCCAGAGTCGATGTAGTGAAGAAACTGGCATATCGTATATATATAATTAATTGTGTTTAAGAGCGTGGGTGAATGGAGGAATTAAAATCTAAACTATTTCAGTAATGTAAGGTCGAGCGTTTGACCTACGTACCAGTTGACATATTTACACACAGACAGAAGACTTCATGCTATAATACGTTTTTGTTGTATCAAGGGAAATTTCCCAGCTCAACGTTCTTTTCAAGGTATGAATGAGTCTTGATAGGCGTAGGAAAGCGGTCACTCTTCCGGAGACCGGACGCATTTTACATGACCTTACCGCGGAAATTTTCCCTCATGAAAATGTGGCTACTTTCATATTTCGATGACCCGATTACGGTTTAAGTACCTATGTAACCTCCGATAACAAGGCTTTTAAAATCACTGGGTTTTAATTATAATAGCAGTCCACTTTAATAATATAGTACCCGTTTAAATAAGCTACAGCTTTTTATTCGTATCTCTTTAAACTCTTGAATCCAGAGGCGAATAATTTAATGTATTTATAACGCTATAATACTATCTTATTGTTCCCAATAGAAGTAAATCGTGGTTTAAAAAGATTGAGGGTAGTTAGTGGTTGGTTCCAAGATTGGCAATACGTCTTGAACGAGACTATTGCGTGTCCAGCGTCGTTAACCCTCGCGTGGTCACCGGCGAAGGCCAACTCTATACAAGATCATACGATTGACTTCTGATGTTTTATTGTAAGCTTGTTTTATTTTATAGGTATTGTTATCAACTTTTTCTACGTACCGCGTAATGATAATTGGCTAGTTTTTGTACGAAAGTAATGAGAGTACGCTATATGTTTTTATTTATTTTATTTCATTAGATAGTAACACACTGGTTATATTTATGTTTATTTTCCCGCTCGATTCGCATCACTAATTTTAACGACTGCTATGCCGACTTATTATTATCCATGCGACAGTTTTCAAGGCGTTTTATTTATACCATAGACTTGAATAATAGTTGCACGGAGTTACAGTAATCCTCTGCATTCTTGTGGTAAAACAAGGTGATCTCACACACAATTTATTGGCTTCTAAAATAAAGCCATAAAATTTTGAAGTATTTTATTCAGTCGTAAAAAGTTTATTAAATGTATTGTGTCAACGTACTGGCATATGAGACTAGAATATAACTTTTTGTTTAGAAAAGCTTATATTTAGATCTGCATAAACTGCTATTTATAATTACTGGGAAAGAGATATTTATAATGCGTAAGAACTACTCCAAATAAGTTGAATAGAAACATTATTTTATATATTTTTTTTTTTAACTCATAGAACAGATTCTAAGTTTATAACAGATACGCAAAGCTAACATTTAAATGAGCCAAAAAGAACAGTACATCATATAAAATCAAGACACGCCACAAAAATGTCGCCTTTTTACATAGGAATTGCTCGCAGGGAGATTCCTCGGGTGCTCACCGTAAATTCCGGCATTTTCATTGTTCTCTGTCATAGGAAAACTGAAACGTGGCGAGACAACGGGAGAATTTAATTAAAAACGTTGGCTGTTCAAATTTTTAGACCGGCTTTAATAGAACTCAAATGTACGCTTTCATTACCAAACGAAATTAACTAAGCTTGGATAATTAGAAACGATATTTGATATCTAATATAATTTGTTTTGTTCGTTATTTTCCTATCTCGCTTTTACAAAGGTGTTTACAATGTTACTTATTCGGTTTATTAGATTATACAAGTTACTTTTCCCGTGTTGTAGTGCATTAGGGAATCCCTTAGGATACCCTTATTTATATTCATACACCTATTTTAATAAAGTTTGCGTTATGGATTATAATTTATCTTTATGACGTCACTTATGTTCGCACGACTATCCTATAATACTTAATATAACATTATTATTATTAGCCAAAACATTTCGTGGTCATTGCCACGTATAACTATTATTAATAGATTTCAGATATGACTTCAATAGTTTCTTTGAAGACCGTGTCATAAGTAGAAATAATTTGGCACGCTGCCAAAATTCGGTAAAAATGGTTTATTTTGCATATTTTCGTGTTTCTTCTCCTAACAAACTGTCCAATCCAATAATTACTAATAATCCAATCTTGTCAGATTTTTTTATCTATTGTTAGCATGTCTTTATTACAAACTAACTAAGAAAATGAGAGTAAAAAAAATATCGTTGTTCAAATAATTAATAATTCAAAGTTCATAAAAATATACGTCACCAATTGTTTACATGTCCAGAACGTTTAGAATCATCCATAAAAAATAAATGATCACTAGCATAGAATTAAAATAATTATAGATAGTTAGCAAATGTAACTAATTGGTTGGTTTTTTACCTCGGGGATATGAAGCCATTAACCTCAATAGTGACGCGACATTTCATTACTTCATTTGACTATTTAGAAGGTAATATAAACGTAATTTAGTCCAGAATGCGAACAAAACTAAATTAAATATAGAGTATGTATTGATTTCAAGTGCCTTGTTTAATTTAGTAGCAAGTTGTACACAGAAAGAGCTACATGTCAATTATAGAAAGAGACTAAACGTTATATACTGAAGCACGATTTTCCTAGTACCTAATAGGCCAATGTGAAAAAAACTTCAGTCCAATAAAATAAACATAGTTTCCTCAAAATCACTGAAATTATATTTGTCAAACTGTCATGCTTAAAGTGAAAATATGTTTTAAGCCAAAATGCACGTCGCTTTAAAAAACATGACTCTTCCATAAAATCTATAGACACATTTAACCTCCTTAATAACGAAACAGTGATGAAAATAGTGCCTAGTTCTAAAATTAACAAACTCCACTTACTATTCTAAAATTATGATCGCAGTTTATTCAAAATAGAACATTCTGTTTTAGGTAAAGAAATACCAGTGAACAAGTCACCTGTATATCTAAAGAACCTTACTCCATAAACCCCATCAAATTCTTTAGCATTACTGCTATTCACTGGGCAGGTAAATTGGTAATCGCTGTTCGGCCCCGAATGTTTGGGGTTTCTTTTATAACGAAAAACAACGAAGTACTTGAAATTGATTCCTTTACATGAAAGACCCTACTTTTCGATTCAATAATACAACTCATGTTTTTTGTTGACCATAATGTTTTCTAAACGATTATACCCTTTTTATTTTTCACGAATACTTACCTTCTTTTAGTGGATTCTGGTATAAAACCTCAGCGTGATTCTGTATCTACAGTCGGTACTGTCGAGTATTCAGATTTTCATACAAAATTTATCGATGACAGGTCGGTTGTCGGTAATCGATAGTAGTAGAAAATCGAGCTACCTGTGCATACATAAATTAATATTTTTAATATAGAAATACAAGACAAAAGAAAAGTATCTCTTTCCATACCTTGAAAAAGTCCTGAAATGTCTCTTTACTATGCACATCTAATTAACAAAACTACCAAGCTTTAATTACATATGCAACCAAAATGAACGCAAGCTAATTAACACGAAGAACAATACCAGAAACTGTTTCTAGCTGTTTGTAGCTTGATATAACAAAGCAGGTTATCTCAAGCCGGCAGTTGAAGCCTGCGGATGTAATGATTGTTTACTTTACTCCACTTCATGTTTAGTAATGCTTCGGTCAGGACTTCCCATTTCATGCGCCGACGGTTTCAACTACCCTTTCAAACAAAACATTTGTATATCTGGTGGTTTAAGCTTCAATGTAGGTGAATTAACTATTGATAAGTTTAATGAGGATACGATATGTTAAAATCCATATTGTCTAACTTCTCATAGCCGTGGTTCAAATATTTAATGCATTTTTTCCTTTTTTATAATTGCAAATAAATACCTACTTTATGATTCCAATACACATCGTGTGTCATACATTTATTTGGAAATAACAAGTAGTTTGTTTATTATTCTTCACGACAAGACTATTTTTTTCTCATTCAAAATCATTTGGATTCACAATACGTTGTGAACGTATAATTTCTTTCTTTCGGATACTAAGCTACGGCCGCAAAAAGTGGGTATGGCCGATAAATGAAGATAAACTCGCCGTCTACAACATTCGGAATTGGGGCAAAGTATATGAGGGTAGTCTGCTATATACTTATACTTTTTGGAGATAACTTTTGCTAAATTACAAACGTAACGATGTCTTTTTATTTCCATATATTTAGTAAATGGCACCTAATGTTTCGTGATATTAAAAGAGCTTTTATTCGCAATACTTTCTAAACAACATTAGATATTAAACGCGCGCCATTGTAAAGATAATTGGTTGTCAAATTGCAGCCACACAAAGCAAATATTAACCAAGCTGGCTTACGAGCACTACGTTGACCCATTTCGCTCAATCGACACTTACGACTAACCACTAGTGTAACGATAATAGGAACGTGTAGAGTTTATGTATCTATAATGTCGAAGCAATATTTAAAGGCTTAACTATTGTGTTTCTGCCGGTTTGAACAATCCTTAAGATTGAAATAAACTGTATGAATAGTTAAAGATTTCCGTAAGGCACGTTGCAAAAATAAATAAATATGATTGGGCAAATCACACACGGTCATCTGATTTCAAACTAAACAGAGCTTGTACTATGGTAACCAAATAACTGATAAACATACTTATATACTTTTAAATACATACTTATACAGATAAATTTATAACCAGACTTAAAACAAATTAATACTCATGCCAATCACACAAATTGACCCGGGTGGGATTCGAAGACACCCCACGCGGCGCTACAGTTATTGCGGAGTGGTGTCCATGTTAACCACTACGACAAACGTGCAGTCAAATGTTTATAATCCGTCTATAACTCTACATCTTGTTTTGTTCGTTACAGAATCTTGGTGCGAGCAATAAGCTACACAGTGCACGGCTTGATCCCAGCATCATGCGTGTTCGCGGACCGGTACAACCGCGAGGAGGTGGTGCGCTCGCTCGGCAAGGAAGTCAACATCAACCCTCCACTCATGCTGGGGCAGCTCCCCGACACGCCCGAGGAACTGCTTAAACTTGACCAGGTAAATACGTTTACAGAACTAGGTCTATTTGTTTTAATGTTACTATTAGACTTTTATAATCTTTTAATATTGAGTATTCTTTGAGTTTTATGTTAAAATTATATTCGTTTTGATCAAATATTAATGTATCTAATTAAAGTATGTATAATACAAATTAGGAAGCAGGATAATATGTATATTATTATCTTTACTTGGTAATAATGCAAATATTGCGAGACGGTTACTACGTGGCGGCTTCAGCTGTATCAATGTCTATGTGTCAAAGAATGTGTTGGCTCACCCATGACTCCGGCGACGAAGTAAAACAAACGCAAGAGAATCACGACAAATTCGGTCTTATCTCATTTAGCATTCGACCCGGGGCGAACTCTGGATCGCAAGTAAATTAGCAGTAAAACCTTTTCTCCGTCGCTGCGATTGTTTTTTCAGTTCCCAATTACGAATAAACGATGCCGCCGCTTACAGCCGTGAAACATTGATGAGGCCCGTTAGACGCGAGCAACGCCAACGTAGGGGGACTCGTCTTTCGGCGCACTCTCTCTACGCCCAAGGGGGAGAGCCTCTCTCCATAGCTCCGACTAATCACAGTAATGGAGTAATGACAAGTTAGACGCCCAACTACTTCTCTCCGGCTCGTGTACAAACTTATTGCTCACGTGAAATGTATGATGGGACGCATTAAATGTTACGCGGCTATGATATAACTTTGAATTCAAAATACGACTACTTTGATACCAAGTACGAACTAATTACCCCGAGTGGATCTAGACATCTAGTCATTTAAATACACTTCAAACGTCTGCCTTTACTTTACTTACTTTGTTATTTGTGTGAAACTTGTTTGCTAATTTAAACTCACAACCAATCTAAAAGTTTTTTAAATGTTCTAGTTTATCTCGTACAGTTTTGCGAATACTATGAAATGAGACTAATAACATTCTAAATATACATCTTCAGTGGAACCTTTTAATACGGTAATTCCATATCATATTTCTAATCGAAATGAAGAATACCTTTCCAGCTTTAGTAATTGAATTCTCATCAACAATTTACAGCCTAATGAATTTCGGCTATCCTTTGCCTAATTGGTAAACAAAAGGTAAAAATAGTTTTCAAACAAACCCACTTACATTACAAAGCAACGTTGTAAACGTCCATCTTCAAATAAACGTATGTTTAAACGTCGGTATCTTTTCCGTGAGCCCTTGGCGTAGAAACAAATAAAAGACACTTAAATAACTGTGGCAAAAGCTTCAGTTTTCAATGTAACAAACGTTAGAGGCAAGTTTGTGCGATCCACTGAACTGCCAATTTTCATTAGTTAGGTACCGTCAGAGGTACGCTTATAAGTCGGAACTTCGCAGCTCAGCTAGGCCCTGTCCGTCCTTTACATTCCGAATTCAGTGAAAATGTCGGATTTCATTATTATAACGGTGTGTAGACCCACATGAACGAATTAATCCCTGGAAATGGAATGGAACTTAAATTTATTTCAACCAGACAAAATATATTTAAAAACATCCAGATCGAAGGGGATCATGTGTTATTTATAAATACAATAGCCTCGTTATATTGTGCGCTGGTAAATGAAAACTCTACAATTTGAATCGGGTAATCTGCCTAATCGGAATGGGTATTATATGATTCTTGCATTGATTGTTAAACAAACAAATTTTCACTTTCCTTGCTGCAGATAAATGCTGTTAACTTATACCTACATATTTATTTGCTAATAATAATAACTAACCTTTGCATAAGTATAGGCAATTATCTGAAGATAATGAGGATCGAAATGTTCTCTATTGGATACAAAAAGAACCTAGCGTTTTTAAACAATATCCGCGGTCTTACGCGGTTCAAGTCAAAATAACATCGTCTCATAGTTTAATACTGACCCAATTTCAACCACCCGAATAAATTAATAATAACATCAAAAGTACTTTGGTAAATACTATTATTATAATGTATGATCGTCATCAATGCAACGTTGAGTCCATTGTTTATGTCCGCCGTTCGTGGACTGATTCGATTAACATCACGTATCAACCCTGCGAGCGCCTTGATGAGCTAATTCAATGATAAAAGCCGAGCTTGCGGCCATTCGGAATTAAGTCTTTGTTTTAGACGAGTGAATGGAAATGAAACAGCAGTACTTTGTCCTCTGCAAAAAAATGTTGAAGTACAGAAGAAAAAGATTATAGTTGTTTTTCTTGCTTGCGTCAGTTTTTACTAAAGAGTAAAAGAAACCTTATTGCATAATCAAATAGAATTAGACGTAGTTTTCTTATTACATAGGTAGTTACTGAGTGAACTAGATCGTCGATTCTACTATTTTATGTAACGCCCGCTAACAATAAGTTACGGAGAGGTTTTTCTAGAACATTTCATGGATATAGGAGAACGAATATCCAATTCCATTAAGTGTATCTATTACGAACAAATGTTGGACCGAATACTATTAATATTAGTGTTTCAATCTTCTTTCACTTATATATTTACTAGTCTTGTTGATTGAAATCTGTAAGTAAGAAAAATACGCGCGTCTGTTATATTTTTGTTATCTCTGTTGATATTAACGTTATGTGACCGAAACACGTACTGAGGTAACGCACTTTGACATGGATGGTTTGACAAAAAACGGTACACAGTTTCGAGTCTATTCAATATTCTTTCTGGATGAGATACTGTCTGCTATCGTTATTGACGGCTTTTTTTCGCCTGAACAACTCCCGCTCTCGTATGCTTTAGCTGTTATTTTTCCCTTTTATTCGAAAAAGATTTTTCCATTTAAGTGTTATTTTACGACACTTCGTATGTATTGGTAAATTCAGTATTTTCAGAAAATAAACAACGCTGAAACTTGGATGACTCCAACTTTAGAGCCAATGATAGCTTAAGATATTTAGTTAAACAAAACTGTTTAGAATTTACTCGTAAAAGCTTTTAAAGGAAACATTAACCACCCCTTACTTCTCTTACACCTTATCTGTCTGTTTCCCCACAAATGTTAACAGTGTCATAAAAAGTGTTTCTTTTGCGGTTGCTCCTGCAATCGTTTTACGCACCGTCAATCTTTCAACACAATTTCATGCACCTACAGTTACGTTTATCTTGAAAAAAATAAAGCAAACCTAAGAGCAAAAATATAATAATATTATCAAGCTTTTAGTTCAATATTTATTTGAATTTCATTAAATTAAAGACGTTTTATTGGTTTTTTGATCTTGACGAGAACTTAAAATAACCGATAATGGTTTCATTGGATTTCCGCGGCTTTTTCCTTCTGTTTTATTTGTCATTCCCCGAATTACCGTACGCCTATGATGTCTTCTGGTGGTTATAATAGGTACCTTGGTAAGCTGCGGTTGAAACATGTCACACGCATGTGTAAGTATTGTGACATGTAATGGGTACAGACGTCATAATTTTACGTCATACATCCATCGTCATCGCGCTCATATCAATTTTATTTGCAACTCCCCACATCTATTTTAACATGAACATTTCAGACGTACAAAAAGTGATAATAAAGTGAACATAAAGTATTCCTGGGTCGCAGTGAACATATCCACGGGTAGTACGTATGTTCAGTACTTTATGTCTTCTTTATTAGGTAGTAGAACGGCAGTAAAATGTGTTCTCATCAAATAGAATGTTCGTCTAGTCTGTTCTTCTGTTTTGTAGCTAACGTGAGATATTGTTGCTCAAAAGTGATGGATGTACAAGGTAGTCAATCGTTACCTTTATAACATTTCCATAAATGTTATATTATACAATACACATAATTTATATATATTTATATTATATTAAATATATTATATATTATATTAGGTTGACACGATGGGTGATTTGATTAAAGATTGGACTGTGTACCTTCAAATTATTGTCCAAACTTTTTCAGAAATCATCATAGATTTTGCCCTAATTAAAGTCAATTACCAAATACAAGTATTTGGGCAATAATAGGCATAGTTATACAAATAGAACAGATTTACGATTCTAAAAAGCAGAAAATAAAAAAGACTAACGTGCACAGATCGCTGCCCACACGTCAACACCGCTGTATGCTGTAAATAATGCATGTATTTTTACTGCCTCTAATATTTCAGTATCATGCAAATATACGTATGTAATAACTAATCGCCAAAACATCACACCACCACCACCAACAAGTACAAACACTAAAAGAATTATTTGTATTAAAATGTACTTTCGTATTTATTCTAGTCGTCATTTGAAACAACTCTATTTCGTGCAAAACTGAGTGGATTTTCGTGTCGCTCACGTTTTGCTTTTGACGTGCTGTCAATGAAATGGAATAGATACCTATTGAACCCACTCGAATATTAATTAGCCGCTCTAAACCACTAACAGTAGATAAACTATTCATCACAAAATAGTGAACGAGGGTATCCAAGTGTTATCGATCCATAATTATACTTTTAATTGGGTTTGATACATTTTTGATAGAGTTTTGGATACGTAGATACCTACATTTCGAATCGGGTTAAATATTTCAAGACAGAATTGATTATTATGTATGTAATGTTTAATGTATAACCAATTATATCTACATATTGCCTTATCATTTAATTAAGTACCTTTTATTTCAACATAGATAGATTATTATAGTATTATTTTAATCTGACGATCGTTTGACTCGCCTCATTGTAAAGCGCCTAAAATACACTGAGGTCTTCATCCCCTCAAAGCATTCAAATAGGCCGAGCCTTAAGCTTCTCTAGGGACTACACTTGCTACCGAAAAAAGTGCCCACTCGTATTAATCCGGCTTACGACTCACCGTTATATCTGTCCACGGATTTGGTCTACTTCATTTAGTACAAATTGGAATCATTTAAAACTCTACCTATATTTCCCCTCTTTCCATAATATATTTTCTATAATATACATATACAACACAAAGTTAAAGTCGTGTGGTATGCGTGGCATACTAATATTTACACATAGATATCAAATGAATGAGACAATCTGAAAATAATCTGCCAATATTTGTAATAGCCGTTTCTATTAATAAGACGAGCTGATGAACAAACATTGGACATTGCTTTTATTATCGCCGTACGTCGGGGACCGCTGTATGAAGGCTGAGATGAGAAAGATAATGAGAGACGTCCCCGAGGCCCACTACGATCGAAGTACAGGCTTACCGATCAAAGACTTCATACAATAAATTGCTTCCTTATTCCACACTTAATCGCGAATAACAACGCAGCTTCTGGGAAAACAACACTGATCTCGTCATAGTTTGATTGGACTTGCAAGATTTTTATAGAAATACTTTACTCGTAAACAAAAAAAATGTTTTCAATAAAGATAAGCTCAGAAAAAAACAAGGATTTTGCGACAAACAATAAGGGAGGAAAATAAGATTTCTTCTGTTCGTAAATCGCTTGCTCATATTTTCACTTTACTGTTTTAGGTCTTTATAAAGTCTGAACTGAAAGTTGGTGTTATTTACGTCAAAGAGAATCAATACACGGAGGAAGAGATATTGGACAATAACGAAAACTCGCCCATGTTCGAAGAGTTTTTGCAAGTTTTAGGAGATAAAGTCAGGCTTAAAGGTAAGAATTGATTACTTTGAATCCAGAACGAATAGAATTTAACGTGTTACCGTTTACTGGAGCCATTACTCAAAGGCCATTAAAAGAGAAACAACGGTTCGGTTCCTTAATAAAACAACCATAAAATTACGGCTTAAATTTTATTGTTTGTGGGTTTTAAACCTTTTTCCCTCTTAAAGAAGGTAAGCGATGTTCTTAATGGGCTCCATTTATCCCGATCACATTGGGATATAACCACGGTAATTATACATTTGATGTGTTTCAGGGTTCGACAAATACAAGGGTGGTTTGGATACAGTGCACGATTTAACTGGTTTGTACTCCGTGTATACCAATTGGAGAGGCATAGAAATTATGTTCCACGTGTCAACTCTCCTGCCTTATGAAAGACACGATCCTCAGAAGCTACAAAGAAAGCGACACATAGGCAACGATATAGTGTGCGTTGTTTTCTTAGAGGCGGACAACACAGCCTTCTCCCCGGCTTGCATCAAGAGCCACTTCCTGCATACTTTTATTCTAGGTAAATGAAAATGTTACGTTTTATTGTATTATATTTAGATCTCTTTGTGTACGATATTAGATTTTACTTTGTTTAAGTAGAATAATACTATATTGTGGGCTTGGAGATTTGTGTTTCTAATCTTGGATGTATCTTAACGTAATTTAAGAAACGCCTACAGAAACTTGGCTTGTCACAATCTATAAACAAAGTTACACGAGTCCATACCCTACGTCTATGTTCTAACCAATTACCTAATGACTTCGCAGTGCGGGTATCGGCTAAAATCAAACGTCGACCAACTCGATACGAAGTGTCCGTGGTTACCAGGGATGAAGTCGGCGCTTACAAACCCTACCTTTGGGAGCAAAGCGTCTTTGACAAAGGAGCTATGTTCAGGTACCTCACTGCACAACTATCTCTCGACTTTGTAAACTCGACGCAACGATTTATTTGAATCAAAATCTGATCCTTCTGTAGGATTGCAAAACTCTAGCAATTAGTTTTGCTGAGTTTCTGTATAAAGTTATAATTGACCTGGATGAAGCCACAAGTAAGCTTTTGAGGTAGACGTGTTAGACCGTTTCACTTTAATAAAGTTAATGTGCTAATTACTGAGAGTAAAGATATAATAAGTGCTAATAAGTGGCTTTTATAATTATTTTAGAACTAATTAGTAACCTATATCGTAGGGAGTGGTTGCTGACAAAGATAGTGAATGGAGAGAGAGCCTCATACTCAGCTCCCAAATTCGCAAGAATGCAAGAAAGAACGCGCAGTCAAATGCTTGAAGATATTGTAGCAAACTTGCAGAATCACGCCGAGACAGGACAGATACCCAAACCTTACAGAAGAGGTATTTTTATTGGTTCATATTTTATATAACATTTTTTTTTCTTGCAAAGTCAAATAACAATGTTATTATTCTCCTTTAGGATCATGGCGTCCAATTGGACACATGCGGCCGTCTTCGCCTCTATTGGACTCAGTACGAGATCAGTTCGAGGATTACGATCAACTTGCCAAGGACTTCACAAGAGTCTTCCTCAACAGTGAACTGAACGCAGCACAGAACGCACAGCTGTTTGACGTCGTTTTTCTCGTGGGACAATCCAAGCAGAAGACCAAGTTTATTGGTGTCAGAGCCATACTTGGTGTTAGAAGCAGGTAATTGTGATGGAAACTATTCTTATCTGGTTTTCTAATATAGTTAGTTAAACCTTTAAATCTTTGTACAAATATATACTTATAATTCATGTTTTTAGTTATAACCTAAAAACATGTAAACTCAACTGCAAACTATAAAACAAAATATCATTTTTTGGTACTACAGGGTATTCCAGGAGATGCTGTATGGAATCCAGACAGGCTTCGGATCTCCGCAGGTGCCGGTAGCCGAGATACTTGCACGACCCGCACCAACTTTGCTGTCTCCTACTCCTGCTAGGCAGAAGAGCAGTAACTTTCTGCAAGTTCCTGATATTGAGTCACCCAGGTACGTACAATTGTCATTTCGGTAACATCTAATACCTACTCCCGGTTTCTGAGTTCATTTAGCGGTCGTTTATCTATTCAATAGCGTTTTTTAGTATGAGTTTTGAAGCTATTGAATAGATAAACTATCGTTAAATGTACCTCAGAAACCGGGGGTAAGTCCCTAAATCATTAACTAACTAACTTTTTATTCTGTATTATTCCAGACCAAAAAGTGTGCCCAGTTCGCCAATGGTAAAACGCGCTTTCTCTCGCTTGGGAACGATAACGGCCGGTTGGGGGCGATCCATCCGCAAACAACATTCACAACTAAATGCAGAAGATAAGAAGAAATGGGCGAGTTCTCAAGATTGTTCCAGTAAGTATACTTTTAAAGTCGTTCAAATTTTCAGTCGTTTATACAATAAAGAAAGCATCATGAGAATCATAACGCCTTATAAAATATACTGAGCAATAATTTTCTCTTCTGTAATAAACTTACGATGTTTGATCATTATCAAGCGACTGTTCAGCAATATTCTTCATAAAAATATGTTTAACTATTACAGATAAAGAAGCTAAGGATAAAGAAAAAGACAAAAATGCTGCCCTTGCAGTACCTAGATTGTCTGTATGTGCCGACGCCCAAAAGGTTGATCGTGCTAAACTAGCACAGACTGAGGTAATAGAAGAAACTAAAACAAATAATTAATATTAATTTTAATCTTCTATACCAATAATATGGTTATTTGTTTTCCAGTTCTCAATAATAGAATTCGACCCAGAAACATTCAGGATCCTCCTGGACTACTTGCATACAGGTAGCTGTCCTTTGACCTGCGCTTCTATACCAGGGCTTATTTGTGCCGCGGAGCACTATGACTTACCCGAATTACTACAGGCTTGCTTCCATCACGCCAAACAATTTCTTAGAATAGAAGTGGTGAGTATGACCAATAAAGGTTTTTTGGCTTACTAAATTATAACAATTTTAACGAAATATAATATCCATTTCAATATATTCCAGGTATGTACGATGCTAATATCTTTAGAAAACTACTACTGGCGGTATACGTCAGCCTCGGAATTGGTCAACATGATCCTAGTCTTCAGCGAACAGAGAGCTTACGCGCTATTCCAAACGCCGGAGTTCCTCCATCTCTCCGAGTCCATGGTTCAAATGATCATGTGCCGAAACCTAGAGGTCCCTGAAGTACGGAAATTTGAAGCGATGCTCAGCTGGGCAAGGCATAAAATTAAATCCAAGTCCGCCAATAAGACTGATGCCAAAAATGAATTTAAATGCACTATGGAGAGATTGGCTCGAGACCTGAAACTGTACCGGATCTCACCGCAGGAATTGATAAAAGTGGTGCTCCCGTCGAAAGCTATAAAGAACGAGCGAATTCTTGAGACCCTCATGTACCAAGCCAACTCAGGAATGTACAGGATTCAGGACAGCTACATCGAGGCCTGCCAGCAGCGGCTGCAAAAACAGGACTCGAGGTTTTCGGAGTTCGAAAGTTTCGACTATGGTATATAAAACATGGAGCTGTGAGAAATATCAGTGTATTAGATAGATTATGAAGAGTGACTGGGCTGGGTCCTTCTTACAATGTGGTATGTTGACGCCTTCTAAAAGTATTATTGTTATAGATGTACTCAAGTACTGTAGAGGTACGAGAAATATTTGTACACTTCTCGGATACCTACTCCTTGTTGTTGTTCATTGATACCTATATTTTTTACATCTAGCTAGATGTGTTCAGCATAATCATCTCTATTTTTGGTACCAAAATTGCGAATTAATGTTCATAGTCGGCAATGAAAAATTACCGCAACATATTGTTTATACCCATGTTATAGCACAATTGAATTTCTTCCTTAGTGATCCATTAACAATTCAACTATCAATAATAAGCCATGTATCGTAGTAAGATGTTTCAAAATAAATGGTCACATAGTTAAGCATATAATATATTACAGACGAAAATGTCTCTTGTTATTGTAACTCAACGTAGACGCAAACCCTTTTACCTAAACGACTGATACAAACTGTTACTCAAAGTTAAAAATATGAATGTTCACAAATTACAGTAATTTGTACAAAATTTAACCTTATAAATTAGCAGAGTTAACCGTAGAATTAAATTCCATATATTATATGTATACATTAAAGATGTTATGTATATCTCATTCTTGAGATCCCTTCATGATATCATAGATAACTGCTATTGCCTTCTGAAGTGTATAAAATATTACGTTATAACCTACTTATATGTATACTGTTGTTGTATTACCAAATAAGCAAAAATTGTCACCAATTTTTGTTGCGAAGTGTGAAGCATATCGTGTCTCAATATGTATGTGTATTCTAATGTACTTAACGGCAATGATGTTTGTTTATAATTACGAGTATGTGTTAAAGCACTTAAACGATTATTTTTTCCTTGTCTCTCAAAAAATTGGTGACAAATTTTATCCTTCGCACAATTTATATCCACTTCAAAGCTTTAATTTTATTCAACAATAATATGAATATAATTCATTACACACAAAGAGAATATAGTGACTTTATGTAGCAAATGTAGTTTTATAAAACTCGGTAAAGTCTGCTTGTACCAAACCTACATTTGGTCGTTATGTTTCCTCCAATCAACTCTACATTTTCTTTTTTATTGTTCACTGGTAAGTAGAGTCATGGTTACGTGTAGATTACGTGTAAAACTATTATCACTGATTGATGTTTAATTATTTTATTTCTTCAAAACTTAATAAGCTAATGTGTTACAGTAAAATGTATGTTGTGTTAATTACATTACATTCATAAACGTGACGCTAACATATTGTTTAACAGAGCGATATATCCCAGTTTTTGCCTGCAATTGATAAAGGGATTTGGCCAACGACCAAATGTAAGTGACGCACCACGCAACTATTGTTTGTCTAAATTTTAAATACAATGAATATGAGTTAGCATAACGATGTTCTACATTATATTTAAAAAAACTGATTTGTGCAGTCTGTGCTTAGGATAAGTAAAACCTTATGAAGTCACTTACAGACTGCATAGCTATAGTTTATTATAACTAGAACTATCTGTCTCAATCTCACTTAGAAGAACTTTGCGTTGAATATATAATTGTTAAAATGATCTTCTGAACCAAGTTAAAGTATTTTTTACTAAACTGTACTGTATAAATCTTTGAGACCCATTTCGCTATTATGTACTGACTTCGTTCAGCGAGCGAATATGTAACTGTCTTCTTCAACAGACATTAGTAAATACTAATTATCACAAAAAGCGAACCGGCTTTGATAATATTGATAACATATTGATATCTTATCACTATAATTAAAAGCCTTTTTATAAATCTACTGGAGTTGCTGTTAAATAATTTATTACGGCTAATTGCCAGTATTTACAAATGATTGCTTGCTGGCAACCTAATGGCGGCGAGATTTGTAGCCTAAGGTTAAAACATCTGTCACACTTTAGTGCTAGTACCTACCTATATAACGCTAACCTAAAATTGTATACAAAGACACGCGTGATAAATTATTTTTGCTCCTGGGATTGCTTCACATTTGTTCTCGATGTACATATATTATTTATTATAAACTGTATAAGAATGTATAATTATGCTTTCACAATTTCTAGTATTTATTATTGTTTTAGCACAGAACATCAAAATGTTTGTGCAACTTTTATAAACATCCTCCCAGCCTTAGTGCCAAGTCCCATTTGTGTAAGCACTTGCTGTCTACATTCTAAATAATATATAAGTAAATATATATATTATGTATATGAAATGGGTCTTCTGAATCTTAATGAATCTTCTAATAACATAGGTGTTAATATATAAATATATGTAGCCTAAATTCAAACGTTTCTAACGTTCTGGCGAATGACATACAAGTTGAATTGTCAGTAAAATTTTTATACTTATGAAAATTATACATGATGATAAAGTCTTCTATTGTCAATACTTTTATATGGTTTAGTTGTAACTTTGCTCAAAGCTTCTATGAATACGCCGATGTGTAATGTTCACTGGATGTTATATAAATATGTAACGCATGAATACCCGATGTCTTATGAGTTTTACATGTATAATACTCATGTATGTATCTATAGGTTTAATTTGTAGGAACACCAAAATAAGTGTCAAGTTCTTCGATGGTAAATAAGTTTTCTATTCCAAAATTTTAACCTTCCTGTGATCGTGAATGTTGCTATAAGTATGTTAATATGTGGGATCTTCAAAAAATATAAAAATTATAATTATAACTGTTATTTTGCATGAGCAAAGCAAGATTATTATCCAATGAAATTTTATGTGGTGAATAAATTTTTTTGTGTATTTTATTTGTTCTTTCATTTCCTGCCTGGTTGTTCACTTAAACAGTCATGTGAATACGTATGATTCAATATTGAATGGTTTGGTTATTAATTGTAGATAGTAATAGTTACTTTGTGTACAGAAAGTTTAAATTCGAATAGTGGTCTAATATAAAAACTTTATTGGCCCGAGTGATTGTGACACGAATCATTGTTATATTCCTGATTATTTTTTAAATGTTTTTGGATCGAGAATATCCTTAAAAGCTGAGAAAAAAGAAAGAGATAGGGACCTAAGGGTTAACCCTGTGGAACGCCAATATCTTTGGCTCTTCATTACACTTTCTTTTAAATAAATCTTACGTTGCTATAGGCCACCTACATTTTTGTTTTTGCCATTTTAAAACTTGTTTATATCTAAAAAAAACATTGTTTTTGGGGAAAGATGCAAAATAATATTGTATCTAGTCAATATTAAAAAAAACAAAAGACTTGTGATAAAAAAAACGATTTTAATATTCAAATGCCAGATTACTTGAAAGCTGTACCGAAGTTTACAACAAAAATGATTCTCTTAATGATATCAAGCAAGGAAACTTATGCTAACTTATGAAAAGTTAGTTTGAACTATGAAGGAAAATCTATTTCCGCAAAGACAGCTGTGAAAAACACATCTTTATGTGTTATGAACTTTTAGCACACGGCCACTACAAGTCAACTAATTAAATCAGCTAAGTGCCCTATTTAGAAGGCCGAAGACGTTTTTTTAATACACATCAATTGAATTTAATCATTTGAATACTTTGATCTCAACAACTCGATTAGCAAAGTGCAAAACACGTAGGTACTTCCATTTCGAAGTAATATTACTATTTTTTTCATCAAGTTTCTGGAAACATAAAAATCGAACAGACGTTGCAGAAAAGCTTAAAGCCAATTCAAATTATTTATACCAAGTAATAGAAAAGAAGAAACATATTATTTGTCTGCAAGTGGTGTGATGTATGAACAATTGTAGGTGTTATTGCTGTACATAGCGTTATACTTCTGCATAATGTCCGAATGGAATGCGGTCTAAATCAATTACACAACAGCACCACGACCGGAAACGTCACATAAAATAAGTCTGGACTTGGGTATGTTGATCAATTTAACGAGTTCCCGAAAAGCACGTATAAACACTTGCGCAGACGAAGTCACGAGCAAAAATTAGCACTAAATAATAACAGTCTTGCCCACGCATTATAACGCCAAAATACTATTTACAGATTCGCTAAATACGTAACCCTCTACTGCAAATGAGAAGTCGGGTAAAAATAAAGTAGACTATGCAAAGTTTATTCCACTACACGCCGCGAATATGATTGCGGTGTTATATTCCACGACGTTCTGTTTTTCGCTGCGGATAACTTTGACAGGTATGACCGTGTAACGAAACGTCATTGGAAAGTTCGTCACGCCGCCGCTTGTAGCGCTTGTGCGCCAGTCTTCTTGCAGCGGGCGCGCGGCCGGCTGCTTGTTGCAGTGCGCGGTACGAACCAACACACGCGAGTTCGCGGTCATAGGCTCGAACGAACATCGAAATCGACGGTCAGTGCGGTGACCATGATGATGGACAACGGGGTGATGACAAATAACTATGATGGGGGGGTGTACGGGGACGGGTACATGGAACAGGAGGAGGAGTGGGAACGCGAGGGTCTGCTAGACCCGGCTTGGGAGAAACAACAGAAAAAGGTCAGTTTCACACACCTCACACAATGTTGACACACGTAACGTGGGGTAGGTAAACGTAAACTTCGAATAATGACAAACATGTATGCTGCGTTCGTTCAAAAATGTATCGTATGGAAACCCTTATCTCGATCGTGACTCACGTTTGTATATTTACAAAAAATATACTTATATTTTATCTGTGAATCGATAAAACAGTGTTCCTACTGTTAGAGCAACTACTATTTCTCTACTACATCTGATCTCACACCTGGATTATAAATTAGTACAGCTGATATAATTTATCAGATTATGAATCTATTTTTAGATAACGCTGATTAACAGTAATAGACACCAGACGAAAATTATCTGTTGATGCTGACAAATGAAGTAAATAAACGAAAAAAAAAACATAATATTATCTATAATAATATTTTTTTGAGAAACCGCGCGCATTTTCAAAAATTCAAATACTGTCTTGCACATTTCCCGCCGCTAGTTGAAAGTAGATCGCGGCCGTGGACACTATTAAAAGATTTCTTGAAGCTTTTCGTGCGAGCGAGACGAACGCACGGCGCTTCCCACGGGAGGGAGCGGGCCAGAGAGAGAGGAGTCGAATTTCCGTTAGTCATGTCCTAAAATGGGTCCAGCGCAGGCGCCGCTGAAAGCGCGGGCGTCCGACTTTACGTCACCATGAAACCCATATTTCAGGAAATTGGTGTGGCTACTGTATCTGCGTAAACTGCATTTTAAACGTTTGCTATTTACGCGATGACCTGGTGTTCCGTGACGAATGCTCTGACGCACCCCGGCAACGCAACCTGTGGAATGTCATTAACGACTTACGACACACTCCACACGCTCTTCTGCTTCAATTAAATATTATTTAGTCCTTCCATTCAGCTTTCACGATATCTATAAATGAAATGCATACAAGCTGCGATTCATGCAATAACTAAAGTATTTTCGCTTGAGTATGCACTTTTCGATTTCTTCGCGGAATTCGCATAATTTGCTTGTAGAATAGTAAATAACCATTAGAAATATAATGCAATAATTAAATACACACCGTCGTGAAATATGTCACTAAAGAAAACAATAGCAGTTGGCGTTACTTCAAGGCTTCTTGTGAAGTAACCTTAAATACTAGTCATTTGCACCTTCAAGCATTTTTCGCGGTAGAATGTCACGAGGCAACCCACGCAAGAGATGTTTGGATTTCGTTATTACTCTAGCTAGATGACTTACTCAGGGAAGGACAATGAACGACCGAGGCTCGAGGCCTCACAGGATATAAACAAAGAGCCTGCGACACTCGGTGCATTGGCCGATCATGTATGGCGGGTCAATGTCGCGGTCGACCAACTTGAGATGCGTCTGCGCGGAAAAGTCGCCCGACGAGTCGCACTCGCACTCCCAACGACTGGAATCAGTCTTCCGCAAGGAGGTCAGTAGCGCACTCATGCTTTCCTCGACAAAAGGTTCGAAACATGTGTTACAGGAACCTCCTACTTACGAACGGCACTCGTAGAAAATTCACTTTCTAAAATTAATTAATAAGTAATCATCGATAAAAATAGGTGTTACATCATTATTATAAATAGTTTTAGAGGAAAGCTTACGAATAGTTGTGATTTAACGTTAATATATCAAAAGTAACATCTGGTTATGCTAGAAATCGGGCGTGAAAGTGGTGAGGACGAGCTTTAAACTGGTTATTAAATTGGTAATTTACATAAAACGACTCATTTATTCTGTTCATATTGTCAGAGTTCACAGTTGGAGTAAATATTTTGCTATTCCACCGTTTTGATACTATAATACACAGACATTTTAATTTGGTACAGTATTGCCTAAAGAGCTTAAACTTATACTACAAGCTTATCAGAGCGCTCAATAAGGGCCTCATAAGTCTGATTCAAAAATATTTACAGATGATAAAGTTTTAATAACTTTAAACATTTTTATCTGAATAAAAAATACCTGAATAAAAATGTATTAGCTAAAATACTATCACCTTGGCATAGCTTATGCCTGCGGGGTCATCGACATTCGATAAGTTAATATACATGTTATTAATTCTATATTGGAATATGAGGACTCGACATTTTCCTGTAAGATACCTATTGCAGCGGCTTTAAGGTTTAATATAAATTCTTTAAAAAAATAACGAATTGTCTGTCTATTCTGAGATACCAACTTTCTTATGTACGTAAAAGAATACAAATGACAAAAAAAAGTATTTTTGTGAAAAAAACATTTCTAGCATAAAATTGTTTTTGAAATTGATCAGAAATATGTTGACGTAGACGTATAATATCAGTTACATAACATTTGACATGGCTATTTTTTCCTTGTCGTTGTTAGCTCGGTTTTGGCACACGGTCAAAAATCGAGGAACGTGAGTATCGCCTCGCATCTCTTCACACTGTTGAATAAATCATAAAAAACCTCTTAGAATGAATTTCGTATGCAGCCGAACCTCAATGTTAACTTAAAGGGTTGTATTATGTCCGAGAACCACATCCGTGGTGTCAAATGTTTATTGAGGTGTCTACGTCCGCCTACACGCCACAGACTGAGAATTCAACTTCCTTCGAACAAGGTGCGACATACATTCATATTTCTCGGTACACAATCATTCATTCTAGGAGGCAATTAAAATTCAACATTGAACGAGGACGAAGTAAAGAATTATCAAATGCCTCAAGAGACGACCGTTTTAGTCAGCGACGTCACTTCAATGTTCTAAGAATGTTGGAGACCTCCTCAATTTCCTGTTCGTGCCCCAATAAACGTGGCATAATTACATTTCAACAGGTACAGTAATTAAAAAGTAAATGTCACCTTGTATAGTCAATAAAAAGTAGCAACGAAGATCTCAAGGCTGAGCAGCTACAAATTCTTACGTTTGTTTTAGCTTTAGTTAGCACTTACTTATTTGCAGATGTTAGACGGCATTTAGTAAACATAGGAAAGAAGCTGCTAGCCGAAAAAAGACTATTTAATATTGTAAAACGCCATTATGTTGACTATTTGCTACCACGTCTACTAACCGAACACAAAAAATAACACAAATATGAACAGCCTTGAACTGTTGCGATAATCAAAAATTTTATCGTAATCCTTATGGTCGAATTAACATTTAAAAAAATATATTAGCTGGTCCGCATAGATTTTGTTCTGCTTTTCACACATGTTTCGAAACCAAACAATGCGCCATATCGGTCAAGCGGTTCTTGAGTTACAACTGAACTAGATAACGTCATTTAATTTTTGCATTCATAGATAGATGACAAAATAATATGCTTGCATTCATTGACTGAACTAGCTATCCAGATAATCTATGATACCATACCAATTTATGTAACTGCTTGCTGTCTTCGGTACCTAATGCTAACAGAATAAAAAGATCTATCTATAACTGTACAACTGCACTTATAATGTAGAGACGAAGGTTTAACAAATATGTTTTAAAGCCAACAACAAATGAAGTTAGAGCAGAAAATAAACTTTTTAATAGAATTCTAATATTTCACAACAAATAAATGCAAAATCGACGTCGATTGCATGTTATACCTTTGTTTACGTCGTATCATCACGACAAATATCGCCAGAAAATTCTATAAAGGCTGAATCATTAAGTGAAAGTAAATGTTCGAAACCATAAGATCAATATTACTCATTGGACTTCTAGTAAAAACCGCGCAGCATGAGTACGTCGTAGTGGGCATGTTGTTTGGTCTCTGGACCACGTCAATAATATCATTTTAAGTGGACCGGTTCTCCCGCGGACAATCCCACTAAGCACGTAGACGCATTAAATTATAGACCTTACGTATTACTTAATTGAACTAACAGTAATGAGGATATTGCAATGGAATTTCAAAAGTCCCCGGTATTTTTTCAAGAGTTATGTAAATTTTCGCCTGCGTTATGATAATATTAATAACTAAATAATAGTCTATGGGTAACAATTATAACCGAATGTTATGGAATTATGTTCGTGGCACAGTAAAAAGAATTCGCAACGGTGATGAAAGTGTATCTTCCAAAACATTTTAGGCACGTACCTACCTACTGAACTTTATGGAATTATTCTAACTACTTTTTCCACTCCGCTCTTTCTTGCATCACCAATATAAACTGCTTCATTGATAGGTCCCGTTATTAAATCTAAGCGATTGGTTGAAAGCAAAGCTTAATTTTCTTTAATAGTACATTGTTGCTAACGATCCCATACATCGCACTGTATGTAAGCTTGCAGAATTTCGTAATGTTGGCTAAATAAAGCACCGGCAGTACAATGCATAGTTCCATCCAAGTTAAAGTTGTGGATAGATGGTTGCATCTCGGTCGTGTCGCTTCGTTATCGAGTCGTGTCTCATTATTCCTTAGGCGTCGTGTGTTTCAAAACGCGGAGAGTAGATAAGTAGGCGTCGCTATGTCCGCCCACTTACTGCACCCAGGTGCGTTCCGACCTGCGCGAGCGCAGCGCACTGTCAACCTTGTCTTATCGTTACACAATTGTGTTGTTACAGTCTGCTATAATATTATGATATTTTAGACTGGCAATTCATTTTGAAGCTTTTGCTCTCTCATTTTAGCCGTCGACCGAAAGAACCAAGCTGTTGTCTATTAAACGAATCTATTACGCGCCTCGCGCCAAGTCTACAATAAGAACAATGTTTACGTATTCAGTAAAAGTTGAAGTAGACATATGAATAAATACGTCAATTTGTTTGCCAATGTTTTTACCAAGCTGAAAACATTACTTCGCGAGTAAAGCTGACATGGCTCGGTTAAAAATGTTGGGTATAATATTTTCACAAAAAGCAGACATTTTCATTTAGATTGACAGACAGAATCGCGCGATCCGGACATATTGCAAACCAGCCGATGCCAACCAACATGATCTATTTTTGACTCGGTCCAATCACCCACGCAAATTGCTTACACTCACTTGCTATTATAATTAGAAAATCGTAGGAACCAACAATTATACCGGCGTTAACATACAAAAATACATTTTAACTATTTGCTAACACTGTATTAGGTACATATGTACTTCTTTCTACAATGTCGTATTTATAAATAAAGCATCATATTTCGAGTTTCATCATTTATGAAACATGTGTACAAAAATATCAGAAGTTACTATGGCAATCTATGTGTACGTTTTAGGTATCACCATTTTTCTATTTAAGTAGACAGTGATATTTATGAACGAATGTATGCCCTAATAATATGGTAAATCACAAAATACTTGTCATTCAAACCGATATTATACTTTATCATTCAAAAGTAACCACGTGTTGCTATACTGAGCTATCTTCACCGATTATCTGTTTAGATAATTCCAGCAGCCGTCACCGTGAGCTAGCGAGGGGGACTGTCTTTTAGTTGTTATTCATTCGGACCCTCTCTTGTACACAATAGAATGAGCCGAGGGTAAAGCCGAGCAAAAAACAACTGAATGGACGTCAACCGAATGAAACAGCTGTTCGTAACATTCAAAACTGATTGGTAAATCTTCTCAGCGTTTAAACGTAGACGCAACATTTAGTTCCGCAATGATCGTAATCGAACGAAGTAATCAAGCGAAACAAAATGACCAATCCAAAATACGTTCGCTAAGGATCTCAACGTTCGTCAATGCAATCAGCGTCAACGCATTCTCGCGTCCAGTGTCAGATTCCGAACAGTGTTAATAAACAGATACCTATGCGTAGGACGCTTCCGCTACTACATCGCATCAACACGGCTCTACGCCAAATATACCAAACTATACATTCTGCATAAAGTTACAAATACGTTGCCGTTTGCGTCAGTAACAGCGATGCAATTAGTCATATTATTTATTTTAAAGAGGCGTGTCATTTCCCATGCAAAATATGACAAATCGCATCGTCGAAAGTCTTGGCCAATTTCATATGTGACCCTAATGTGACTATATTAAATTTAAATACCTGTTGATATACGGATAGACGGTATATTATCGCGTAGTTCCATCGTTGCATAAGCGATTACAGCAATTATCGTTTTGGCTATAAAGATGCCGTTTACTGGTTCAGATTCCTACACACATGTAGCATAATCAAACTTTTTATAAACGCGCAAACGGTTCTGAGAAACATAGACGTCGTTCTAAAATAGGGCACTCTCAGATTTCCACACCTAAACTAGAAGTAATAGATGAGTTCTTGCATGGCATACATTGTGTTACATATATGGATCGTGTTGCGAATCTGTTTTTATCATTGCCCACAGTTCGCTCACAGGATGTCTGGATCACAAGTCCCTTCCTCTATAAACTTATTCATTCGCTAACAATTTGTAATGAAATATTATTTTCCAGAACGCATTTTAGATATGTGAATGCATCAAGTGATAAGCTGTGATTATCTTTTCGTCATATCTTTTATCTCTGCCAACAATAACAAAATAAACTAGTAAGTCCTTATCGACAAGTATTTAGCATACTTAATAATTAATATTCATATTTACAAAGCTAATATAGTGAGCCGCCTACAAGTTCATTCAACTAAATTCTAATTTTTCAAATACGGTTTATTATTATTTTCTATAATAGAAAAAAATACGTGCCTTTAAGCTCTTTGTGACTAAACCCAAGCCTCATATAAATAAATGAGATTTCGTAGCACACATTCGTAAACGACGAAAATGGCAAACCTCGCCGTATCTAACGCATTAGTCGATATTTTACAGCTTTCCATATTTGCACGACTAGAACATTAACATACATTAACGAAATCATGACAAAGATATTATGCTGTAGGAAAGCAGAACGAAATAATTGACTTGCCTTGAAAATATAGAGTAAGTATGACAATCATGACATTGTTTACAATACTTAATGGAATTGCAAATTGTCATTAATTAGCTGACGATCTTTGTTTGAACCAATTACATCGTAACTGAGATTGTGCAACGCTTGTGTAAGGTTGATTTAAATGAACTAAACCACAGATTTACACGAACGTTTTGGTAGGGATCTCTCCCATACGTGTCTACGCACACCAAGACATGAAACGTTCAAAGGAAGGACATAATAAAAGAGGACCGACGATGTAGGCGACCGAGGCTAACAACAATACAGGTAGGGCTGCCATTGTAATAGGAAACTCTAGAAACCCTGTTTGTCGGGTACACAGGACAACAAATGCACTTCAAGTAGGTAAAAGTACGCGGAACAATATTTTCAACGTTCGTTAAAAGGGTAACATTATGATGAAAATGTTTTTCTTAACATTCATTAACTCGTAATGACTCTTGGACGTCAGTGCAGTGAATTAGAAAAAGCGGAGGAGTATACACATTTTACACAGCCCTAAAAAACGAACAACCTATGTACCTAGTTTGTATAAGCTTTGTGTCTCCAGTGACATAATCTGCACTCTGTTTATTTTGCGGCAAGCCCACGATGCTTAACAATAGATCACAAATGAATGCTGTGGCCATTGCCAAAAATCCAAGTTTAGAATAAGTGGGTGGGGTTGTTTGTCTAATAATATTTAATTACATCTTACCACTTGTTATGCTAATGCAATGTCGACGAGTATATGAAAGGTGAAAGAGAACGAAAGAACATCGAATTTGATACCAACCTCTGAAAAACAAAAATAAACATAATTTCAAAGTGTTGCATCTACAACATTTTGTAGTTAATCCACGGTTCCCTTACTCTACCTCTTTCTATTATAATTTTCCTGTTTTATAGAAGAAGAGTAAGTTCATAACAAATTAGCTTCTAATATTACATTGAATGACGAAGCGTGCCAGCGTCATAACAAGCAAACCTCATTGTTGTCGTGGCGTGAATAGCTGACCGCTCTCTTTTGTTTCGCTTATTTTAAATAACACATTGTCTACAAAAGGTAAAACTAGCCGCAGCTTAACCAAATACAGACTGCAATTTGGTTACTCCCTTGATGTATCATGTTATACGTCATGTCGTATTTAATTTAACATGTCCACAACTACTAAACTGTATGATGCCTCGGGGAAACGTCAGATGCTAGACTGGTTGCCTAGAAACACGAGGAGACAGATCGATACGTTCGGTCTGAGCGGAGGCTACTCCGTTCCGTTGCTACCTTTACAACCGAATACGCAAATGAACGCCGGAGGAGAAAATATAACAATAGACATAAAGCCGCTCATTTAACATGCCTCGAGGGTCGTCGACATCAAAACAATGGACAAATATTTAGTGCTTATTAAGATTGAATCGAATAGAACAAAAGTACCAATAGAATATAAGGTATAAAGAAACGACCTTTAATATTAAATGTTACTGTTACTCTCGCTACTAACGCCGTACATTAGTAATGAGCTAACTGCAACCCGACTTACTACTTACGTGAAGTAATTGTACAAGGCGACATAGAAAAAAGAAAGATCACACGATCGATATCTACGTACAGTAACTGCGTATGTTTAACAAGCTACTGTCTCAACAAATAATCGCGCTAATGAGTAAATTTTTTATACCATTGCTAATATTGAAAACGAGAGAGCGTCGCGATAAGTGACATGGAACCGGAACACGCATTGATAGCGGGTTGTCATTGTTGTCCTTCGTGCGGAACCGTCTATTGTCCTGTCTCTTGGTTTATTTGCTCGTTGATACGAAAAAAATCTTAAACAGCTGATCTATACTTAAGAACTGACAATAAACACCCAACCGAAGTCAATGTTGTTAGATGAGACTCGCCCATAAATTATACCTAATTGGTATTAAGAGGTTAACTAACACTACACAACGTGACTAGAAGAATGTGCTGCCTACTTACTAAGGAATTTACTTATATTCAGTAATCACCTTTCAATCAACGAGTCTTGTTTATATAAATCTCAGTTATTTATTGTAAATCAGAACGAAAACAGGTGTACTAAAGAGCGGAACTGGTATTCGAAGGTTATGTATCTATTCGACTTTCGGTAAAATCGTACTGCTGCCGAGCTACCGAGCTTTGCAATATTAACAATTTAGAGAGGCTAAGACGAAACGTTTGTGAAATATGAGCATTACTTTCCACGTGTTCTTCACACGGCTTTCTTCAACTAGACATTAAGTGAAAACAAAATCATGTCTTACACTGTTTTTGCACTAATGATAAAATCGTTTATTACGTAATTAATTAAATCTTGTTTTTATTAAAGGATCAGGTTTCTCCACTTGTGATTTCATTTTAACAGTCCCTGACTTAACTTCAAATACTACTTCTGCTTGTTTTTAGTGAACACTCGTATAAGACTAACAGTACGTTACAGTAGCAAGCCTGACCGACCAGAGATAATTTTGGACTATGAAAAAAATTGCGGAAGAAGCCGTCGCTGTCACTCTGGCGATCTATATTTAACTGAAAGTTCACAGCTTGGTGAAACAACTGGGTCGGCTAGTGGATATTTCAGTTCGAATAATGATATATCGCTTGCATGATCCAGACCGTCGTTAAACAATCCAATAGGCCTATAAGACATTTATAGATGCTCATTTTATGGGTATCAGCACAGTTATGGAAGGAATGTTTTTGAAACTACTGACAGTTTAACTAATTAAATCTAAGATTAGAAAAGTAGCACAGAAGTGGTACGTCACACATCTAACAGAAACCATTAGAGTTCTGGAATGTGAGAAATACGTTGTTTCAATGCGTTTAGAGGGCATATCACATGTGATGACTGTTAAAATTTGTGCGTTTATTGTTTATGTATAACATTCATACGATCATCATTTATTCTCTCAAAAACATTTCAATCGTTGTGTATCTTTAAAATTGTAACAGCATTAAAATTACGGAAATTGTACATGTAAAAGTAGACTATTACAGGGCCTGCTAAATTTACCGATGTGGTGCGAGACGTATCGGATCGGCCATTTACCAAGACTCAATAATTTATGATTTGACTGACGCTACTCTTACAGTCTTACATCATTATTTACATGAGGAAGTTTTCAGGCAAACACGTAAGGTTACGAAACAAATTTTACTGGATCTTTATTTTTAGAAAAAATCATGGTTGAATAAGTGGGTTATGGCAGAAGTATTTTAAACACCAATTGTATTATGGTTCACAATATAGTCTCAACAGTTCGGATCACGTTATAATCGTTTATTTATGGGGATTTGTTGCTGCACCCAACCGATTGTCCGCGAATACGCTTGTGCAATTTGTTTCGTTAAATTCTTGTTGATGTCAGGAATCAATAGATGACTCACGTGATTTACTGTACATTCTCGAGTCTGCTTATTGATTTTTTTTTTAATTAACTGTCTTTTAAAATAATTGTTTTAGACTTGTTATATGTTATTTTTTATAAAATATAATTGACTCGACATTCAAAGAACTCAGGAATGTATAGGTTTAGAACAAAGAAAATATCCACTGGAAACGCTGTCGTAACTATTTAAATAACCAATATTTGAATTATATATTTCAAGACAATTTGTAGAGGAAACACTTTATCGTTTATTTACTGTACCCACGATTTTATAATGGTCAACGGGAAATTCTGAAACAGGATAGATATTATTAGCGAAAATACATAACTATACAGTCAATTTAAATCAATCCTCTATCACAAAACAAATGATGTATCTGAATATTTTTTTAAACATCGCATCGTTCATTCTCCTTGCATTCCCGTGCCGGCAAACTGAAGTTGTTCTCTTAAACAAATAGCCTCCGGTGTATGAAAATATCCGCGGCTCCGGATTCGCTCGCCCACGCGAAAACTTGCCTATCTAATATACTATCTACCATCTGTTCCCATGGCAGATATAATAATATACTTTTTCTGAGACGGTCACAGTTTTATTTTTCGAACCACACGCATGTTATCGTCATTCATAACCTTCTCCAAATTCCACAGTTGCGACTCTTTTAGACATATGAGATTTATAATATGTAATAAAGAACTAAATCTTTGCTTGATGTGAGATATTTCTTATTTATTACTATCGAACATACACTTTAGCTGACACTGGGGCATTTTGTATTAATAGTACAGGATTAGTTCTATTCGAGTCGTACTTGCGTAATAAATAAGGAAGTTAGAAATACCACAACTCCATCAATCTTTATTTAGTAACAATCTATGTTAAGTTCGCATTACTTATCGATTTTTTCTTTTTACAGGTACAAACTGGGCCTGACAGTTATCAGGATACATACAACTGTATGACACGTCATACCAAAATATGTGAGTAAGTGTAAACCTTCGCAAGTTAACACCGACGCGCAAATTGTGAGCTCGACTTTACAACATTCCCAAAATGTTTTTTTACTCGCTGATATCGTACGTAGGTCATTGATCTCAGAGGTTTGCTATCAAGATATGAGTGTAGGTTTAAGAAATCAGTAGACACTACCTTGATGCACGCCGTCTGTGTTTACAGAATATAAAATTAAATGTATGCCGTCTAACGGTCACGTTATTGTTTATCGAAATTACAGTGGGCGGGTTGGCACGGGGCCCGATAGAACCACCTTCACAGGTGTGTTAGTTATCTATTAGTATTCCGATAGTGGGTACAACACGAAAGCCGAATGCCTAATTAAACAGCGCCATAATCATACTTCAATTGAACAAATATTCGTCATTTATTTACATTGTTATTGAAGCCTTATTTGTACGTGGCATTGAAATACTGTAAAGATGTGATTCGAAATTGGCTTTGTTATTTATATAATATATGTCTGAGTTAGTTCAGTTTAATTACACAAAGGAATTTATATGTATGTTTTTATAAATTGTACGAACACAATTTTTATTAGCCTTTCAAAGTACTTTAATAAATTCCTATTTAAGTACTTTAAACACCTCTTCAACATTGTAAAATATACTTCAGTAATAAAAGTTCATTTTGATTAAATTTTATTAACTCATTGTGCTGGTGTTCTTTAAGTAATACTAGTTTAACCTGGTATTGGCAATATCGAGGCAACTAGGCCAATAGTATTGCACTAACATATTAATAGAAAGTTATCCGAGTGTTTATGAACTCTAAGTCTACCGAAAGCTCTTACCAGCAAATCTGGAAATTATTGGCTTAAGAGCTGACCTTTTAATGGCAATGACATGTTAAAAGAGGCTCAAAGAAAGCAGGTCTACTGTACATGCTATAAATCTTGAGTCATCTGCATAAAGGGGTAATTGAATGAGTAATTTGTGCTAATCGTATCAACACACCGTTAGGATCGATCATCTACCCACTACCGCGGTAGCGTATCATCAATCAAAATAATCACCGATTGTCTTGCCACTCTTGTATTAAACTTCATAACAGTTTTTGTTTAGGAGTCCGTCATTACATTGAGCTCAATGATGTTTAGAAGAGTTTAGTATTGTTAGTCAATCAAACATACTATTATCAATATTGGTAAATGATACGAACTATTCTCACTTTACTCGTGTTAAACGTGTCTATTAATAGGTGTCAAATGTCCGGCCTCTATTTGCATAATATTCATTTATTTAATTCAATTTCAAAGATAAAAGTTCTCACTATCGTGTTAGGAATTATTCAAACTGTCTGTTGCTTGTATAACACTTTCTCTAAGTTTTCTTGACTTTCAAGTGAACATTTAATTTTGTTCGACCGTTTATGTCCACGTCTTATGCCTTAGAAAAAGCAAGGTACCATTTTACAAAATTGATTATCTTGAATTTGGATCTATTCTGGAAACACTAGTGACTATTTGCTTTAGATTATAAACGCTCAGTTTTTAGTTTGACAAAATTTATTAAATCTCTGAGACGTGATTCTCTTACAAATGCAAAAAAAAACACTGTCTTTCTCCCTGGAAATAATATCCTGATACATCCTCAGAATAAGAATTTCCGCCGCCAAATAGAGCTACTTTTTGTACTACTTTATTTGACGTTTATTTTTTTTTACTTTTAGGTTTTATTGTTGCAATCAGTAGACAAAAAAAGCTTTGTGACAGTTTAACTTTTATCCTGCCCTTTTAGGTTTACATCTAGTAGGTATCTTAAACGAGTAGGCAAACTTGTAAAACGCACAATGTAACGGAAGATAGAGACCTTAATACCATTTGACACGAGCGTAACCCCTCGGTGAACAATCTAAGCTAATATTGCAGTCGCAGCTGCACGGCGCAAGTTGCACCTTGAACCGCATTTTGTGATTTGCACAGTGAAAGTCTGTGTGCAACTGTATAGGCGCTTGTAAAATATAAGATACTGTTAGCAAACACGCTAGTATAGTCTAGACTTGCAGAAAAATAATATTATCCTACATTTTACAACCTTGATGTAGTAAAAAAATACGTGAGTAAGTATAAAAAAAATTATACGTACCTAAATCAAAACATTACGATACTCAATTTCAGTTCTTTTAATTAAGAAAGGTACAGAAATTTACGTTTGTATTAGGGTTACCTTATGATGACAAGATACAAAGTGATATCTAAGTACCTGCTGAAGAATAGGACACAGTGATATATTTTATTGGTGTCGTGATTTCAACTGTCCGATGCGAAGGCAAAAATTTCGTTAGCACCTTTGCAAGTTTAAGTAACGGAAACGTAAACAACGAGACGAAATTCAACGAACTTTTCGCAATGTATAAATTTCACAGAAATCGTTTTATGCAAGCTTTTGTAAACTTTTTTTTCCGATTCTTCCAGATTTAATGTTGTTATAGGGTTTTTTTTTAAAAGCCAACTCCATGAAATATTCTAGTCTATTCTACTCCACTCATTTTCGTGTTATCAATATCAAACATGTACCTATCTAAAATGAATTTTAAATTTCGTCTAATATATAAGTTATTAATAAACATAATTTATTCGCACCGTTTCTCTGTTAAATAATTCAAGAAACGAGTCGTGCTTTCCGTGATCTGTTCATTTTTGTTTAATTGAATATTCATAATACATAAATGATTGCCCAAAAACAAGAAACATCGGCGCCTTTCCAAATACAGATAACATTTAATATTCACTTTCATATTTATGTTTTCGATTACCTAACTTAGAGTCATATAACCACGGAATTTACCAGACAAGTTTGATGGATTCACATGAACTGCTTGACCCCAGACTAGTTACTTATAAGATACTGCCGAAAAAAATTTACTACAGGTCACCATGTCGTTTATAACTTTAACGGATACCTTTAATTAGCCCTAACATTCTACAAGAAACAGTAATTATTGGAACTCGCTACAAATGGCAACGGAGCGCAAAATGAGACAAAATGATGAATGAACATTCCTACGGCCTACAGTCCATATACTAAATCACGTCAAGTGCACCATACCTGGCACCTAATTGCTCATATAAATGCAGTTTGGCACTCGATATGATTTTGCATAAATCATATCCAGTTGACAGATTTGTTATTTACTAAAGACAAATAGAGGGCACCTAATAACACAAGATTCATAAGCCAAAGCACGCGCTCTACAAAAAGTTATTGGTTTATGGGCACTAGAAATAGCTGTACTAACTGGATACAGCTGCATCCATCCTACCTCGTCAACAAACGTGTACATATAATTTAGTTTCAGTTTTAAGTTTCTTGGCAAATCTAATGTAGAGCCGAAGTATCTACGTAAATCGTAGCCCTAAGGAATGCGCCAAATAAATTATTGTCTATATACATGTTCTTAATCAAAGAAATTAGACAATATCATTTAAACGACCTTAAATAACAATGTCAACATAACGATTGTTCGAAACGATTTCAATGAGCTCAATAACTTCCTTTCGTAAGTTACGTATCAGTTTAGTCATGTGTTCCTTTTCAATGTCATTCGTAATTTCAGATCGTTACGTTTGCTCGTTATTAGTAGCTACATCGGTAATTTGGCACAATTATTTGTTACTATCGCATGAAAAGTAAAATATCTTGAGTCTGAACACCCAAGGCGAGTAAGTTGTTTGTGACAAGTCATTTATGTTAGCCTTGAAATAACCTTTCGTAGTTTTCTGTCTTGTTTTAAAACTTTCTCAAATAAATTTTCTTTTACGACATTTAGAACGTGATTATGTTTTCATTCTTTAATTAGACTGTAGATGAATTGGTTGATGTGCAGAGTCGTTTTCAACAAATTCTGACAAAATATCTCTCATAGTTCACACTTAACATGTTGACAAATGTTATTTAACCACTTCAATGTGCGACATCTTCACTGTAGTTTTCATTCTACGCATCTTAAACTGTCCGCTGTCTACACCTGCGTGCCTTATTTTAGATCAACGCTGGCCGTGATGGTAGCCGCAAGGTGACGCCAGATTATTTTCATATTCTGGGTCACGATGTGTGTTTTGTCTCAGGGACGTTGATATTCCCGTTTACACGAGGTCGCGTGCCATATTTATTTGACAACGTACAACTAACTCATATATAAATTCCATCTAGCACAAGGTGTCTCTCAGGCTCAGAATTACTGTTTAATTTTTCAAACAAAATGCTTTACTGGAGATTCCCAAATAGTTTGTCTAAATCTGTTTGTTACATTGTTTACGTGAATAAACTTTTACGGGCCTTTATATGTCTTAACATAAACCGACCATTATATTTCCAACGCTACCGAATATTTTCCTCTATAAATCATTGATACTTGATTGTTAAAAACTTTCTTTTTGACGAAATATCACATAAACCAAACAAATGACGAGTCTTTACGATGCGCGCTCCCATTCGCGGTCCGTTACTGCGCTTTTAATTTACGACATATGGTAGCTAGGTAGCTTATACCTTCACCTGCATGCTGTAGGTCATGTGGTTATGGAAGGTAGATGATTATTATTATTTTCTGTCCCGTGCCAAGATGCGAGTTCCAAAGATGATTCATACATTACCGTCTCAGAATGCAGTTCGGTCACTTTTAATGTTCCGCAGTGATGGCATCTTTGCTAACCTCGCCTCCTATCTATGGATATAGACGCTCAATTATTCTATGTCACAAGGTTTTTATTGCAAAACAATTTTAAATTCCGTCTACTAAGGAGTCAAATTTCTATAACGCGAACCCTTGAATACAAATGTGCTTGCAGGTAGAATTTTTTGCTCGTGTCTCACATGCCTTTGTTTATACCTACCTTGTCTGTGAACTGGTTAACAATAGCATAGTTATCTATGCGATTGGCATTAATCAGTCACGTATCTATAAAATCTGCTTATAAATCTATGATTTTCTATTTCTTGGAGAGGCTTAATTAGTTTGTAACTTTAAACTAGGCTAGACTACCGAGGTAATAATCCTCTCATACACCTATTTGCAAGGAATAAATATCTGATGAAACGTATTTCAATTGAAGCATCGGTGTTCTTTGAATTAATTGTCACCATCAGCTTTACTCTAGCGCATGGTCACGCAATCTGTTGAACGCATTGAATTGTATTTATCAGTACTAACCTTGACGCCACCTCCGGAACCAATCGGGTTTGTAAGTTTGCATAGGAGCGCCATTCGTGAACTATTATTGCCTTTCAGATGTTATTTAGCGTCCATTACAATACATTATTTAGCCTTTATACGCTCTATTCCACTTTAAATGTCGTGGCTTAATGATATAATCAGAGTAACGGTGAATCTTGTGAGAGCTATTGTATCGATTATTGCTGTACAGAATATTTGATGTATACGACGTATATTGATTAAAACTGGAAATGTATTATAATTATATAAAATTTTGTTGCGCTAAAAAGCTTATATTATACCTTGAACGTGTTTGTTATTCTAAAAACGAGAAAAAATATCGTCACAGAATACTTATAAACCGGAAAGCTGAGATATACTCGTGAGGAGAATCCACTCGAAAATATATTATGTAGATCGTAATTACACAACGATATTTACAGTCTAGAATCATTTTCATCGCTATTGGAGACAAAATTGCAAACAGAACGCGGCGAATGGCTAATAACCGCCCGCGAATTTGGCACCATGAGGGTCGGACCCCTCGACCGCTCCCCTACCTGATGCAACTGCAGTATTGATTAACGGCACTTCTGTACGTTCAAAATCGTATTTCCTATTTCATTTTACTAGACAAATTAACATCTAAATTAAATCTACGAATTCGCAAACGATTTATATTTTAATATAGTAATATAACGAGGATTAATGAACTTATATAATACCACTTAAGCCTCAGGAAAACAACTAGCAAAAAGACGTCAACAGCTTTCGCCAACAGAGTCGTGTTTATACGTTTATTATTGGGAATGATAACAACGTAACATAACACACTGCCTACTTTCATTTTCAGACCTTTACGGCATGGTGCAACAGCCACTTGAGGAAAGCTGGCACCGGCATCGAGAACATTGAAGATGACTTCCGCAATGGCCTGAAACTTATGTTGCTGCTGGAGGTCATCTCCGGTGAAACCCTCCCCAAGCCCGACCGCGGCAAAATGCGTTTCCACAAGATCGCTAATGTTAACAAGGCCCTGGACTTTATTGCCTCCAAAGGTAAAAAACAATGCTTTTTAGTTATTGTCGTATACCTTAAGCAGAGATTTTTATAATATGCTGTATCGTACCATAAAATATAACTTATTCAAGAGCTAAATAATAACTCATATTGAGGTTAACCCGAACCATGTTTTAGCCTAGAACATTGTCTAATAATAGATGGCAAGTTTGAAATAAAATCGGCATAAAATCGGCATAACGTGAACAAGCAACATATAGGTCAGTCGATGTTCCTACACCAACTTATTGTTGCACACACAATACAAATCTTTCAAAAGTGGTGAAGTAATCGAAAGCCTCTATTCTCACATTACATATTAGGTTTAGGATAAAAATACTCTCACATTGGATAATCCTCACAACATAAAACACATACCACCTAACTAACTAAAGAATTGACAATACAAAGCAGTGATTTTGCGAAGGTGCGACATCGTTAATGAATGAATGCTTTCACGCTTCGGAGAAATAACCGTTGTCTAACAAAGAATTTAGGAGAGATAAACTCGTCTACACGAGGTAATTAAGCAGAGCTAAAGAAATTATCGACGAGACTAAAATATTTCTGCATCATTCAAACATGAAAAGCAGTAATGTTTACCGACAGTTATATCCAGTAACTGTTAAAGTAATCGTTATACAACAGTACTGAGTGATACTGGCTGGTTTATTCGATACAAAAAGTAAATTCTTCTGGTGTAACCTGTCTGAGGTCTTTAGTTGACTATATACAGCCGTTAATACCGCTTAGAACTTAATGAAGGGAAGTCCAAACACGATTGAATTTGTGTGAACTACAGGATTTATCTTAGAGTAATGATTGATCTCAAGTCACTTACTAGTAGCACCTACTAAAACTTAATACATACTTGGTTGGTTACAAATGACAATAACGGCTTGCAAGTGCTTAGTTTCTAACTTGTTAGGTTTCAGTTTCACAACGCAATAACTCGCAAAGAAATGCATGAACATAACATATGTTTGTATATACGAGTATTATGCTATAACTCAGCCGGCCTATCAGAGTATTTCGCGAAATATTTCCGTGTACACATAGGTACCTGTACTCTGACTCACATTACACACATTTTATATACATACTAAGTAAGGAGTAACTTTATAATAATATCCGAATGCGGCTAAATGGTATGACGCCAGCAACTTAGGTCACTTTGTATTTATAAGGAGATACTTCATTATAGATAGTAATTTTTAACACAATATGTATGTATTCTAATAAGTTATCGTTTAATACAATGATTTTAAGAGCTCTAACGTTTTACTACACATACGAAATTACGTTAATTTTCAGGCGTGAAATTGGTGTCCATTGGTGCCGAAGAAATCGTCGATGGCAATCTGAAGATGACCCTGGGTATGATCTGGACAATCATTTTGCGATTCGCCATCCAGGACATCTCAGTGGAAGAAATGACCGCCAAGGTAGACTACACCAACTAATGTCTAAATATGATAATATGAGCTACCAACAGAATTATATTTCTTGTTGATTGTTATATGTTTGCAATCGATTTTCTACACACTCGTGTGGTAAACTAATGAAATAGTTGCATAAATTGGCCGTTGATAATTTGATTACGCCTTATCACGAAATAAACAGTACCTAAACTAAATATTTTGTTTCAACACAACAGGAAGGTCTGCTGCTTTGGTGCCAGCGCAAGACGGCTCCATACAAGAATGTCAATGTCCAGAACTTCCACCTGTCTTTCAAGGACGGTCTGGCCTTCTGCGCCCTGATCCACAGGCACAGACCCGACCTCATCGATTACAGCAAACTGTCCAAGGACAATCCTTTGGAGAACTTGAACACGGCCTTCGATGTGGCCGAGAAGTACCTCGACATCCCCCGCATGTTGGACCCCGACGGTAAGGTTTACTTTATACGCTTGTATGCTTTTCCTCGTTGATATGGTATACTTATAGTGCACACTGTGCCATACGAATTTAAGGAAACAGTTATTAAATATTTATCCATCCGAATGAGGAAATAAACCTTGATTTAGATTTTAAATATATGGATGCATTGTTATTATCGGAGTGTTCATGTCTACAAAATAATTATTGACGATGGATGATATACTTGAACTTTTAAATTTATGAAGCCATAAAAATAAAATGTAAATGGATATTGCAGACCTAATAAACACACCAAAGCCGGACGAGCGCGCCATAATGACCTATGTGTCGTGTTACTACCACGCCTTCCAAGGCGCGCAACAGGTACAATACAAATAAAAAATGGCCGCCACGCGTTACCGCCAAGTTCCGCGTTTGATACCCGAGCCCTTAACGCCAGGCCTATGTGTGTAACTTATAGCATGATGAGTGCCTTTCGCTTTATGTTTAAGAAGCTCCTATTTCAGTGTTAAAACTAATCCATGTAAACCGGGCGAAATTTCTATGATCTGTACCTGACAATAAGTGCGAAATTGTTGTCGTAGTGCCTGAATACCATGTGGCCTACGACATCAATTATTATGAAATCTACAAGCTGCCAGACACGATGTCATAACAATAGGTCAGGAGCAAAAAGATCTAGAAAGGTCCACCGAGTTTATAAATATTTACAATCCCGCACTATATAAATGGACTCATTACGTTTACCTACACATTCCTGTCACACAAACGTGTTATTGCGGAGTTCCTAAGAAACCTTTTTGTATTTCAAATGATGCCCTTTAGTACTATTCAATTGAAATATGAAACAAGTATTTATTATAAGCTTTATGTTGTTAACTACCATACAGTATTTTATTGTTATCATACGAAAGAATGCTTGTGTTCTGTGTCCTAATTAATCGCTTTCGTAACTCGCCACTATTTGGATTAACGCGCAATTTACTTCATTGTCTAGATGTTCAGTTGAACAGCGACAATTAAAACATCATTTAGTTTTCCTGTTTGTGGCTATTTTTAAACATGATAAGACAATGCGGGTTTTGAATGCAAAGTTGTTATCATTATGTGCTTCCATTTAGTTGCGTCCAGCCTTCAAAATATATCCAAATGGCTAAACTGAGAAGCAGATTTTTCTTAGAGATAAGACGCAAGCATTCTTGTTAAGAATAATTCATGATACATCGCATGAGAACTAACACCGTGTCGCTTGCGTGCCGCTTGTCAGATCTGCAGAACACGGCGATGCCGGACGAGCGCGCCGTCATGACATACGTGTCTTCATACTACCATTGCTTCTCTGGCGCTCAAAAGGTTTGTATTAAAACTAAATACACCTACTAATGAGCATATCGTGTTATATTGTCTCACTAAAATAATTAAATTACTTTAGAGATAATATTTGGTGCGCTTTGTCAGAAACAAGAACATTTTACAAACGCAAAGAAAGGTTTATTATTTGTCAAAACTATGTCCAATGCGGTTTTTTTTTTGCAAGTATAATTAACTTAATATTCGGCATTTATTAATGACAAGAAATACTAAGCACCAATGTAACACATTTCCAGGCTGAAACGGCCGCGAACCGCATCTGCAAAGTTCTCAAAGTCAACCAGGAGAACGAACGCCTCATGGAAGAGTATGAGCGTCTTGCCAGCGACGTAAGTAAACAGAACGAACCTATTATTTGTTTTACAAATAAACTAGATTCAATATTTACCAGTAACATTTTTTTTATAGTTGTTGGACTGGATCAGGCGTACTATGCCTTGGCTGAACAGCCGCCAAACCGACAACTCTCTTGCCGGTTGTCAGAAGAAGCTGGAAGACTACCGTACTTACAGGTATTAATAGAACAAAGAGTTATGAATCTGCATTAAAGCAATAATGTAGCTTTGGTCAAAACTTTAATTTGCAATATTTCTAGGCGTAAGCACAAGCCGCCACGCGTAGAACAGAAGGCCAAGCTCGAGACTAACTTCAACACCCTTCAGACTAAGCTTCGTCTGAGCAACCGCCCCGCTTACATGCCTACCGAAGGCAAGATGGTCTCCGTAAGTATTAGAGATTTACGATAGATACGAACCGAATTTTACCAGACGCAAATTATGTAGAGCGAATTATATATTATTATTTTAATTTTAAGGACATCGCTGGAGCCTGGAAGGGTCTTGAGATCGCCGAGAAAGCTTTCGAAGAGTGGCTGCTTAGCGAGATGATGCGCCTTGAGCGTCTTGACTACTTGGCCCAGAAGTTCAAGCACAAAGCCGACATCCACGAGGACTGGACCAGAGGTACCAGACCAATCACATACCAATTATTTCTAACTTAAAAATTTCTGGACATTGCCAATTCTTTGAATAAGAAATAATTTAATATATGTTGTTCATTATTGTAGGCAAGGAGGAAATGTTGCAATCTCAGGACTTCCGTCAATGCAAGCTGTACGATATCAAGGCGCTGAAGAAGAAGCACGAGGCTTTCGAGTCGGACCTCGCCGCGCACCAGGACCGCGTCGAGCAGATCGCTGCTATTGCGCAAGAGCTCAAGTAAGACCAACTAATCTATACGATAAAGATAAATACAATAGACAAAAAATCAAAGGTGGAGATGTAACCCTAGCACGGCAATGTTCCAGCACCCTGGAGTACCACGACGTGGCGTCCGTGAACGCCCGCTGCCAGCGCATCTGCTCGCAGTGGGACCGCCTCGGCGCGCTCACGCAGCGTCGCCGCCACGCGCTGGACGACGCCGAGCGCGTGCTCGAGCAGATCGACCTGCTCCACCTCGAGTTCGCCAAGCGCGCCGCTCCCTTCAACAACTGGTACGTCCCTTTCGATTTATTTCACTGACTTAGTAATTTAGTATGTACCGTTAGAAGAGAATCGCTCGAGAATTTGTAGAGACTAATAAATCTAATTGGTAACAGGTTGGACGGAACCCGGGAGGACCTCGTGGACATGTTTATCGTGCACACCATTGAGGAGATCTCTGGTCTCATGGACGCGCACGCTCGCTTCAAGGCCACCCTCGGCGAAGCTGACAAAGAATACCAGGTAACAAATTTCATTTAGAAACTGATTAAAGTTATAGAACATCACATTACACAACCCAACTGATAGTTATTCAGTGAGTTTATAGAAAAAAATGGTTAAATAAAAACGACGATGTTTGTCTTTCCAGGCGATAGTCAACCTGGTACACCAAGTTGAGTCCATCGTGAAACAGCACCAGATCCCTGGAGGTTTGGAAAACCCCTACACTACTCTCACCGCTCACGAGCTGAACCGCAAGTGGTCGGACGTGAGGCAGTTGGTGCCCCAGCGCGACGGCACACTCGCCGCCGAGCTGCGCAAACAACAAAACAACGAGACCCTCAGGCGCCAGTTCGCCGAGAAGGCCAATGCCGTCGGGCCCTGGATCGAGAGGCAAATGGACGCCGTCACCGCCATCGGCATGGGTCTGCAGGTAAACTGCCAAATACATATGTGTAACCTCTCGCATAACAGAATAAATAATGATTATTCCAATAGAGATTGGCTTAATAATAACAATTAAAATTTTTCGTTGATTTGGCAGGGATCTCTGGAAGACCAACTCCGCCGCCTCAAGGAGTACGAGGCTGGCGTTTACGCCTACAAACCTCATATCGAGGAACTCGAGCGTATCCACCAGGCTGTCCAGGAGGGCATGATCTTCGAGAACAGGCAAGTGTCACTAGCAAACTTGACTAATGATATAATTAAAAATCTAGTAGAACAGAAAATTAACTCTTATTCTTTACAGATATTCGCAATACACAATGGAGACTCTCCGTGTTGGATGGGAACAGCTTCTCACTTCTATCAACCGCACTATCAACGAAGTCGAGAACCAAATCCTTACTCGCGACTCAAAGGGCATCACTCAGGAGCAACTCACAGAGTTCCGCGCTTCATTCAACCACTTCGACAAAAACCGCACAGGCCGCCTAGCACCCGAAGAATACAAATCGTGCCTGGTGTCTCTCGGCTACAGCATTGGCAAGGACAGGCAAGGAGAACTCGACTTCCAGCGCATTCTTGCCGTCGTCGACCCCAACAACACTGGTAAATAGAATATCTATACTTCCTTAACAAGTAAAATAACTAAACATAAAGAAACAAATTATTCAAATGGCTGTTTATCTTACAGGCTACGTATCGTTCGATGCGTTCTTGGACTTCATGACAAGGGAGTCTACAGACACCGACACCGCTGAGCAAGTCATTGACAGCTTTAGGATCTTAGCTGGCGACAAGGTAACACAACTTTTAATAAAATAAGTTTAACGTGATGAACATATTATTGTGTTGTATTTATCTAACGAGTATTATTTGTCTGTAGCCGTACATTACCGCGGATGAGCTCCGACGTGAGCTGCCTCCCGACCAGGCTGAGTACTGTGTGGCGCGCATGCCTCCATACCGTGGCTCCGGGGCCCCAGCCGGCGCCCTAGACTACATGGCATTCTCCACCGCGCTCTATGGCGAGACCGACCTTTAGGTACTCCACGAAAATTGTAATTTCTACAAGCCAAATATCTCAAAGATGTTAATTTATTCTATAGTTGTTAGTCTGGAAATAAAATCTTAAAGAAATCTATAGGCTTTCAACTCTCCCAAGTACACAATGGTATTTGGCAAGCATCCAGCTCGCGGTTGGGCCACTGCCTAACACCCACTCTGTTTACAAATTTTGTTGTGTTGGTATATATAGAAACTGAAATATTTTTTACTCAGACACAGGTCACAGATGTCGTATCATAGGACATAGTCATCCACGTCATCAGTCAAGGAGGGTAGCTACCTATTCAAGATGGCGCGAGGCCACCGCGCTTACTAACACCACGGCCCGAGACTCAAGCGGCGACGTAATGGCGCACAAAGATTATTTCCCTTACATTGACCCACCTCTCAGAATCGCCCTAAACTAGGGTCAATGTAGAGCAAACAATTTTTGTGATATAATTTAGTCTATAAAACAGTTCTATATTAAATATTATGTGCAATGTTCAAACCAAAAATGCCATTAACATTCATACCATAAAACTCCTTCCTAATGTTTAGTAACCTTTTGGCTCAAATCAGAGAAATCATTTTATATGTTTACAACACTCTATTTATACATTAGCATTAGGTATTTTTAACTTTTATAAGAAATTCTCAGGGAAGTCACAAAAAAATTATTTGTAAGATAAAATGGTGCTAATGTTAGGCTTGACTAATGTGTGACACCAAAATAAGACTCATTCACACTGTGAGAATGTTTTTGTTATATTTTTTTTATTTATAAGCAAACATTATTTATACAAGTTCGATTTTTATTTACTGCCATTAGTAATTTATAGTATGATGATGGTAGGCACAATATTGTTTTAAGTTTTCTAAATTTATTATAAATGTTGCAGGGAAGTGTCACACAACTTATTTATATCATAGATTGCCATAGCTTGCCTGCATCTATTTATTTATCATTTTTATATGATTATCGTTTGTGAGAGTATTGGAACGAGTACTCTAAATAAATGATCTGCCATATCTTTGTCTTTTAATAATGACTGCGTTGTAATACAACCACTTATGTTACACGAGACAGCAGCGGTATGTAGAATAAGAATGACTTATGTGCCCAAAAGTATACTAACTCGAATGTACAGCTAATTTAATAAAAAGCTCTTAAACAAATTAACTTTTTTATTTGCAAAACTACCTAATATTATCTAAATAAAAGGAACTATTCTAATAAAAATAAAGTTTGAAAATAAGGTTAACAATATTTTATAATATTATATTTAAAATAGGTCCAACTGAAACATACAGATCAGTGTCTTAATAGATAAGGAAGAAAATACACCATATACCTATAATATGTTATAGTAATATAGCAATATTAATATTTTATAAATATAATAAATATATTGAACACATTATGCTACAGAGACACAACATGAGATACCAATGAATTACATAATTAACTATGCTATCAACAACTAGGAGAAAATAAGCCTAAAAAATTATAAAAGAGGTTCATTGGTTTATTTCTTTTCTTCTTGTTTAGTTTCTTCAGCTGCTGTTAATAAAGCACTTTTTATCCCAACCTTCTTGAGTTCCTCAATGAGCTCACCTGATTGGTGCATTTGCAGCATGATGTCACACCCACCAACAAACTCGCCATTGATGAAAACTTGAGGAATTGTCGGCCAATTAGAATAATCTTTGATACCTAGAAAGAAGTTAACAACTCATAAAGTCACCAATTCTCAGTAAGTTTGTCACATTTCTAGTAAAATCTGTCAATGTGTGAACCTAAATTTTTGTTTACATTGTGGGATAATTGGTATCTCAAGATTTCTGTTTATTCAATGGTTGATTAGATCTGAGTGTGTAAGCATGACATGTTATCAGTAAATCTAGGACAGCACTCAATAAACCACTTGATTCAACAAACATAGAGTTTAGAAATAGTTAATAAGTAGAGACTAAAAATTCTAATCTTATTCAAAATATAAAGGTCATAAGTTAAAACAACTATCACTATCTGTTCCAGAATAAAGAGTTTTATATAGATTATAATAGAATTCTTATTTAATTGTCTTCAACCTTATAAAAAAACAAATTTACTATGGGTAAAATTTCAACAATTCTATATTATCAACCACCATTTCATTATTCTCATTGTAAAATATGTTATATCAAGTGTTTCGAACATTTTATTCACAAATAAAATTATCTACACAAACGAACCAGCCGCATAACCCACATGTAACATGGTTAAGTATTATGTAAAATGTAGATTCTTTTAACAAGACGGGTTGCGGAGCGGGCCGCCTTTTATTACAGATTGATTTTGTAACGATAGAGCCGTAAGGCATGTAACGAGTAAGTAAGTACTTTAAAGGAAAGATAAAATTGACATGTCATTCTCGAAATATTTGCCAAAAGGCACTAAATAGAGTTTGAAAAACTAACCTTGTCTTAAGTTTTCATCTGACAAAACGTCGTGACTGTCATATGGAACAGCGTGCATCCTCATTATCTGAACTACAGCATTACTGAAACCACATCTAGGAGCATCTGGGACTCCTTTCATGAACACTACTACTTTGTTATTTTTAACCAAACCATCAATTTTATCCTTTACCGGAGTATCGGCAAATGATCGGCATGTTAACTTCAATGTATTGTTGTAAATAGGATAAAGGCTTCTCCTTAGCAAACTATTCATTTTCTAAATATTTTATGTAATTATAGCCTCCAGATAATTTATTCTATTGCTAAAAAGTATTTTCGCTCCAGACAGAAACTATTTTTCTGACACTTTGACTTATCTTTTTGACAGAGAGATGTCAGCCAAAACAAAATGACATATTGTGTGTCATAATTTTGAGAAAAAAAGATCCTTTGTATTTCATGTCTATGGTTAAAATCTTTCCAGCCACCATTTCTGTAGCTTTACGAAATTACTTTTTTTATTTGTCCGATTACAAAATAAAAATTAAAAAAACATTGTATTAATTATTTACATAGGTACGGCGCTATTAAAGAATAGAAACATGATTATGTTCTACCAACAGTGTCATTCATTCAGACTTTTTTTATCTGTGTAGCTAGTCTGTGGCTCGATGAAGCATTTAAAAAATATTTAAATAAAATTCCTTGTTTGTGGTTATGATTGTGTGGATTGTTGTGTGTGAATTTTAGTAATTATTAGTTTATTCATATACATACTGTTATAATGGAAAACGCAGAAGAAATATTTCATTTTCTTGAAGAGTTCTCCAAACGCAAACCTAAAACTATTCCCCAAGAGCTTAATGAATATTTGGCATACGTAGCACGTACCGGTGATCCAGTCTACCAGTGGTCTCTTGTAAGACCTTTATTCAAAGAAAAACTTGTGTCTGTTATAACAGATTTCTATGAAACATCGCCGGGTATTGACATTCCACCCTATCCGAACGTGGATCCCTTCAATTACGATAGTATGAAGAACGCTTTATTGGAGCGACTTGATTCATTCGCCTCTGCTCCATTTACAGTTCAAAGAATTTGCGAATTACTTACATATCCACGTAAACAATACAATCGCGTTGATAAGTTTATGAGAGCAGTTGAGAAAAATATATTAGTTGTAAGCACTAGAGAACCTGGCATCCAGCGTCACCCTGAACCCGAGAACGGCGAACCAATTGAACCCATTGTTAACGGTTCAGATAATAACTCTGAATACAATGTTGATGTTGAAATGGAAGATATGTCATGGAAGGATAATGCAGAACAACAACAAGCATCTGAACCTCAGCCAGGCTCGTCGGATGCTCATATTTCTGTAGATGACATAGAAGCTCGACTAAAGGCTAAAAAAGAGGCACCAATGGATACTCAAGACAAAATTGCCACTCAATATGAATCAGTTACTCCCCCAGAACTGAACATAAGTACAGATGAACAGCCAACAGAGACTAAAACGAGTGCTGAAACGAGCCCTAAAGCTTCTGTGTCGAATGAGGAAGAATCTAAAGAAGAAGCAACAACTTCAAAATCAACAAACGAGGAAGTTAAACCTGATGTTGAAATGAAACCTGAAACTAGCACACCCGCATTAATCATTCCAGAGATAAAAGTAGATGATGCTGAAATGACAGAACAACGACTTAGTGAGCAAACAGCAGCAGAAAAAGTTGAAGAGCCAAGTGAGTCCAGTGACAAAGAGCCTGCCGTTAATGAAGCAAAGACTGTAATTGAAACACAACCAGTTGCTATGGACGAAAGTAGTTCAGATTCAACAACGAAAGAAGATATAGAGCCTAAACTTATATCTGAAGTATCTAGTGTATCTACCTCAAGTGAAGAGAGCTCTTCATCAAGTGACAACACAGATGGGAATAGCAATTCTCCCAAGACAGATGAAAGGCACATAGATGTTCAGGATGAGTCAAACCAGTCTGATACACCTTCTGAGACACCATCAGAAGAAAGCATTGTAAAAGAGTCTGAACAGACTCCTGACCCGGTTTCTGAGGAGCTAGCAAAAGAACCTCTTAATCCTAAAGTCACAATTGAATCAGATAACTATTCAATATCTGATGTAAACTCAGAGCTACCTCAACCGCCTGCTGACGGGCCTAAGACTCCTGAAGTGACAAAAGAGGAAGAAAGTAAAGAACCAGAAAAGATTGAAGAGAAGTCTGAAAATGTTGAATCAGAGCAGAACAAAACAGAGTCATAGACTGCTCTGTACCAGTTTACAAACTGTTTTATTCTGTGACTGTTAGTTGATAAGTAGAAAAAGTAATTGAATTAAGCACTCTATGAACATTCTTGTATCTCATCTGTGTATAGATTCAGAATAGTAAATGTTTTCTATAAGCCTCTTGTTGTATTTCATGACTAAGTATTTGTATTCAACTTCACAATAGCCAAGCTGAACAAGTGCTTTGTGGTAAACTATGAAATAATTTGGATTGAAAATGAATGATTGTAACTTAGTATTATTTTATACCAATAATGTAATATGTGAGAAATAAATAATGAATCGATTTCTTATTTTCAATTTTAATAAAAGTTACCCTCTATCTCAATTTTGTCAAATAAGAATTTATTCAGTGACTCAGAGATTGTACTCAAAGTCATAATGATTAGGTATATCTGATAATTATAATAATTTATCAATAACAGGCAGATATCAAGAGTACATTTTAAAAAATTGTGTTGCGTCTCTGTCTGAAAATGGTTAAGAATAAATAAAAAAGGAATTAAAAAAATAAACATTTATTTTCAAAATTGAAATCTATTTACATTCAAATAATAGGAGCTTGGAATAAACCTTAATCTAAATAACAATAAAAAACAATTCAGTCCTAGTAGTCTACGTAAATATACCTCACAATAGCACTATATTACGAAAGTAGATACTAAATAATACTTCTCTTAATTACAAAACAGGTACATAGTTAATGTTTCTTGTGTCCTAGAACTTTGAGTTCGTTTCTCTGGATTTTGCCGGCCGCGTTCCTTGGGATTGCGTCTAAAAATACCACGCCTCCGTCAAGGTGCTTGTATCTTGTTAGTTTCTGCGCAACTAAGTCGCATACTTCCTTTTCTGTGAGCTTGTGTTTGGGCTTAAGTACTACGAATGCCCTCGGGACCTCTCCGGCTAACGGGTCCGGTACACCGACGACAGCAACGTCTGCTACTTCAGGCCGCTCCATAATCACACTCTCTAATTCAGTTGGTGAGACCTGGAAATTGTTTTTTGTAGTCGTTAGTTAAGAAAAACGTCGTACCTATCGATAAAGTTATCTCAAGTATTTGAAATACGCAAACAGGAACTCTTTTTTTTTGGTTTATGAAAATATTGGCAGGCGTTTCTGTCAAGAAAAAAAGACACGTTATTTAACGCCCGACGAAAGCCTCTTGCTTTAAATGTATAATCAAATAGATAGGTACTAGTGTTCGGTAGGTTAAGCATTTCTTCAACAGAATAGATTAATAGGTCAGCTAACTAGTACAGCAGTCTACGAACTATCGTAAGAGTTTTGCAAGCACCTAGATTATAATTAGAGCCACATGTGTCTGCGTACCTGATTGCCCTTAACCTTAATGAGTTCTTTAGTGCGGTCCACGATGTAGAAATAGTATTCGTCATCGTAGTACGCTACATCACCAGTGTGTAACCAGCCCTCGCTATCCACTGTCTCCTTAGTGGCCGCTTCGTTATTCCAGTAGCCCTTCATTACCTAAAAACCAAAAATGCCTATAAAAAGTTGAAACAACATATTGTAACTTGACTAAATTTATGGGCTACGGTTACCCATGCTGGTTGCTGTTGATAAGTATTGTAAAGTTACTAACTTGCGGTCCCCTAAGCCAAAGTTCTCCAGACTTGTGTGGTCCCAGCATCTCTCCTGTGGTGAGAGAGACCACTTTGGCCTGTGTGCTGGGCACCAGCTGACCCACGGAGCCCACTTTACTATACGGGTAGATGTATGGTGTCATCAGGGTGACTGGAGAACTCTCCGTCATGCCGTAACCTGGGAAGAAAATAAATAATTTGTTGGTTTAAGTAATCCAATAGAATGTTTAAAAAAAAAAAAATCCTGCCCCTAACTAGAGGGAACTGCCTTACAGAAATTCAACATGAATGACCAGTTATTCCAGGTTTTAAGATAATAATTATCGTTCATTACCTTGCAACAATCTAATCTGGTCCTTAGTCTTTTCGCACTTCAGTAAAAACTTCTCCAGCATACTGTCCGTGGTAGGAGCGGCTCCTACCATGATGGTCTCCACCGTCTGCAAGTGTTCCTTCTTCACTAGAGGATGGGTCGCGAGGAACGCCAGCAGTGATGGCACCACGAACAAGGTCGTGGGTTCGTACTCCTCCAGACATTTGACGTAGTCGTCTGGGGTGAACCTGGAATAATTACAAAAACCCTAAATTGGTAAGATTTATACGTACAGAGGAATCCGAATTGACGGCATTCTTTGTAGGAAGTGATGCTCAACTTGGGCATAGTATAAACATTAAATTAAAGAACCAAATACTTAGATGTAGGTATTGGTATCTTTAATCTATAAACATCATTATAAGTATAGCGCGATTCTCTACAATTGGTGCTATCGAGCATCCACAGTTTGATATTTGAAATGTACCTACTGCAAAAACAGTTACTAAGACGCCCGGAGTCGCTAATCAGATTTTCATACAGAATTTCTCGCTAATGAATGCGTCTAAACTTTGCCGCGCAACTAAGAAGATCATAGCTGCGAACATATCTAATTAAATAAAATAAACAAGTCTATATTTGAGTACTTGTCTAGTTTTTCCTGGTAAGCGTAACAAAGGACTAGATGACTATAGCAGTAAAATAATGTTTCTAACGATTAAATAGTAAAGTACGCATTTGTCACAGAGCAAAGTTCTAATACAACTGTTATACAAAGAATAGGTTAACTAGGTTACTAAAGTACCTTTACTAATAGAAACTCATACTTAGAGGTGCGAATTTGATAGTGGTTAACTAGCAATTAATAACGAACAATAGTTTCGTCACGATAAATAAATAAAACGTGTTAAACAAAGTAAAAGGTAAGCATTTAGGTACCGGTAATACTAATAAATTAATTAAAAGGAATCAAATACCTGGGCATTGTGACCAGATGGTAGCCTAACGTAAGATTGTAGTTTAGGATCCCATTGAAGCCGTAAATATGGAAGAAGGGTGGCACAGTCAATACCACATCACCTTTACCTAGAAAAACAAAAGACTCAACCTTAAAAACAGAACTTTATACGTCTACAGCTCGTAGATAGGGCAATCCACTTAGAACAAGAGACGGTATAAAGCAATCGAAAACAAAATAAATACTATAGAAAGCATTAAATTAGAAAATATACGGTTTTTAAATGAGAATACTTCGTACCTTTCTCTCCTTCGTACTTCATCATCTTAGGACAATGAACTTGTTTTAAATTGCAGACTAAGTTCTTGTGAGTCAGCATCACTCCCTTCGGCATTCCCGTAGTGCCGCTGGAGTAAGGGATCAGGCAAACATCGTCACAGTTCAGTGTTGGTAAGTCTGCTTTATGGTCCGCCATTAGTAGTGTTTTGAGACCGTGTATTCCTAAAATAAAAAAAGCCATCATGTGCCTAATTGAAAATTAAACCACCATATTCCTAACTTTGGTTCGTTATTAAATATGATCAACCAATATTAAAATATGACGTCATAAATTGTAATATTTTAGTACAGAAAGTAGTCAAAGAATACTAACATACGTTATTGAAATTAGAAATAGTTGTTACAGATGTTGGGAAATGTCCCAGTCCCGATCCTAACTGGGTCACGAGCTGAGCATCCTGGCACAATGTTCCCGCGTATGAGACAGGAGCTGAACCATCGATCCCACGTGGGAATTTAATAATCGTTGCGTTGGGGAACAATTGATAAGGTCGTAACGTGCTTTTCTAATGTCTGATTTAATAAACTTTTAAGAAACCTTGCGGGTCTAACATATTTGTTTTCACAAATGAATCAGAACGTTTAAACTTTAAACCCAGTTTTCGGATATTAGTAGGCAAGGTATTTCCGATATCTGGCTACTTCAGGCCACTTTTAAAAACGGAGTTAAAACTGTAAGAAGCGTATGAAAGTATACATTATATATTTTTGACAAAAATGCTAATGCCTAACAATTACCTACTGTCTTAGATTAAGTAGGTACCTAAGTTAACGAGAAATGGCCTACTTAGATTGGTCCGCGTGAATAAGATTAAATAAACTAACTCTAAATATTGTTCAAACATGAATTTAAATATTTAATCAGATAATAATAAATATAAACTTTAACTGTAGAGCAAAGTACAAATAAATAGCAAAAAAATATTTCACGTGTCATTAGATATAACATTATAGTTTTTGTGCGTATTTATCTGTTTGAGTTTATTATGAGATCATTCAATAAGAAACTTTAAAATTATGAACTTTAGTTCTAAGTATACCTAATTTAAAATAATTAATTAAAAGTAGGTTTCCTTTAAGTAAAATTAAGATATCATTTTTTTCCACCATTCACATTATCTATACAGTAAATTGGAAAGTAGCTTCGTAATTATTAAATGGCTATTAATAAATTGTCTGGACCTTACAAAATCTTAACTTGTTTTCTAATTACTTATGTCTAGTAGTAACTTAGGTAGCTAGTAAATGTATCCAGGAAACGTTGACTCGGCTATTTCTTAACACCCAGCATTCAGTAACAAGTTTGGCTCAACAGGTATTAGAAATATATTGCTAAAGAACCCGACTAGGACAAAAAGTTGTTAATATTAAATCGAGATTCCGCAGCAATAATTTCATCAAAACAACTAGGTATGTTCTAGCTAAAGCACTTTGTTTATCTGTATGCTTAACAACTAGGCAGTTTTGTGAATCACTAAGCAGATGAGCTGTTATATAGGATTCATGTTTGTAAAAATCCCCGCTTCACATCAATAATAGTGCGGGAAGACCCTTAGTTCAATAGTCTTGAAAAAAACTATTTGTGTAATCAGAGATTGTTCTAAGTACATAATTCTACATGTCAAAAAATTAAGAAGTGTAAACAAAATATTTACCTTGAGCCTTATCATCTTCGCCGCCGACCCAGATAGTGCCTTTGTAATCTTTCAGCGACTTGCCGACCTCTTGGGCGACCGGCATGAACATCTCGATGGTAGCAATAGCCTTCACATTGCAGTCCGCGAACTGGCGCCTCACCTCCTCTGGAACAAAATAAATGTTGTTAGAATCGAAGCATTAGTGAGCCTAATTGTTATTACTAAGATAGATCAAGAAACGTTTAATTGTAATTGTAGGTAGCTCTGCCTTTTTTATATCTCGGTGTCTGGGAGTTGGGACTAAATAGCAAAGATCTGATAGGCTGTAAATCCAATTTCCATACAAAACAATTGAGTGATCTGCTGATAGTTCGGTGCACATTGTAAACGTGATTTGTTTGTCGTAAAATCATCTGTAAACTAATATTATTCTTGACCGAGAATATGCATTTGAAAAAGAAAAACATGCTAACTGATATGTTTTTCCTTGCAACGAGCTGTAATCAATTCATTGCATACAACTAAGTAGGTACCAACACTACCAACCATCATTGTTCAATCAAGAATACTTTAAGATTTACAAGTAATTATAGACTAGTTGACGTTACATCACATTGCACTTTAGACTATAATGATTGCAATGAATGAATCGCATATAGAGATAACATAGAGCACGCGATAATAGGTAAGCAGCCGACTGATTTCCTCGACCTTGACTGCAGTTGAGTTATGATTAACTATCATTAATTGGAAGTTATATCGAATACACGTTCTATACATAAAATGTGTCTATTATTGGTACTGGGTTGAGATAAGGAAACGACACGGGTGTTCGAAGCCGGAACTTTTCTTGTGTGATTATGAGTAGGTAACTACAAACATATTCAGTTCTGACTTCTGTAACTTCTCAAGGGAATAAGTGTTGTCAAAATAATGTAATTTTTCTAAGTTACTATGTTTTCTAAATAGCAGACCCGAAACGTACCCCTAAATGGTGAACCCATTTAGGGGTACGTTGAAACGAGCAGGATGAAAAGAAGAAAGAACATGTTCTATTCCTCTAGGTCGCGTGCTACTGTTTCCTGCTGTAATGTTTTTTGTATCTATGCCAAATGCATGTAAGTACAGCTGGATAGATAATTATATAGGCAGGTACTTACCTATTAGTACCTATAATATGCTCGTATGTGAAGGTTACAAGTTACTACCTACAACTAGATACATTTTCTATTCCTTTTGTTCGCGTGCTACAGCTCAATGCGCACGATTCAATTATGGAAAACGTTATTTAATGTAGGAAGTTAATCGTGAATACGTTCGACACTTATGAACTTATGCAAAATAATTGTGATTACCAATGCAGATAAAGTTCTTTATTAAAGGAAAGGGTAATAGGATCAAGAAACCAAATCTGCATCCATCTTACCATACTTACACACAAAAGACTCTTTAGACTAACTACTCATTGAGGCACCAGTCTAGAAAAGCATGGAATTCATGGTAAAAAATAAGTAAGATTGGAAATTGTGTATCCTAGACTGCATTTACAATCTACATTCTAACGGTGCATATTTGAAAAATACCAAAGTACATATTCTCAATTGTAATATTGATAAACATTAAGCGAAACATAAAAATTAGGAAAAGATTCATCTTTGAGCCCTTCTTAAATTTTATCAGTTAAGACACGTGTGTAGGCATAGTGTTGGGACAATTATTTTTTATCTAATCAAGAACTTAATGGTACAAGTAAGTAAATAACTGTAGTTGTAAACAATTATTTACTAGTTACTACGCAGATGATAAGCGTTTTCAAGCATGTGAAACACTTTAACAATATAGATATACGTTACTATTTTTAATGATCTTGTCACGCGGAAGATTCTGGGCTTTGGTTTTTATATTATTAATAGGTAAATATATTGTGGTTACAGTTTTTTGTTATCTACTAGATAAAACGCAAAATTAAACATACACATGTCATCATGTCAGAAGCCAAGGTACAAAGAGCATGAGGTGAAATGCCGACAACTGGTTTAAGTAGGTAGGTAGGTATAATTTCGGAGAATCAATACTATGAACATCACTCAGATAGAGGCAGACTAGGTACACAGAGACATTTTAGAAAATAAATATTGACTCATTTAAAAAAAATGAGGAAATAAATACAAGTAGGTAAGTATTGAAATCTGTGTTCTATGATCAAAAATATAGAGTTCCCTAAACAATGATGATGATGAATCTCCGAAAATTATATTGATGGAGTCACTAGGTAGGTACACCTAACGTCATCTTCACCGGAACATGAAAAAAAAGCTTCAATTGTGAAAGTCCAAAGGGGAGAAAATTATACTTAAGTAACAATGTATTCACCTGCTTGACCTTTGCGGCATTATCAAATGACCTATAGACACAGGATCAATATTCGTGAATAATAAATAACATCGTAAAGCTACGATAATCTATATTCGGTAAATCCCTTTAAATTCCGTAAGACTGTAATCGGTATTGATATGAATAGGATAATAAGGATGTAAGCGAATGATAAAGAAATGAGTAACAGGTGGGTAGGTACGATGATAATAACCGTGGCAATGATACCAGGGTTCAGAACAAATAGAGCGTTACTGTAACGTAATATTGAAAGTTACGAGGAGCGATCAAATTAATAGAAGTAATAGAACTCTTCATTAGTGTATCAAGCAGAAGTGTAAATATAGTCGATCGATTCTTTTAAGGATATACCTAGTACGGAAAACTAATTGCCAAAGAAAAATATTGACGATTGGCCGAGACAAACTTGATACTTATTCACTACTGAATAGTACGAAAGGTTTGTGTTATAGAAAAACTTTTATACAACGTTAATCCTTCGTTTAATTAATCCTCAATCCACATTCCTTCCTACAACTCATCGCATGCATGTCTGCATAAACATTCTGAACAAGAAGTATTATTTTCTGCTGATTCATACTTAAAAGACTCGCCTATATCTAACCAAATGAATCCCTATCCTACCAGAGTACTAGAGTTTCTCTGATAAGTGCTAATGATGTAGTCGAGGGACATTGTAGTCGGTAAGAATCCGCCATAACCCGACTCTCAGCCCTAAGAGAGTCGGGTATCTTATGGAAGATGTCCCCGTGGAGAAACAAAAAGGTACCTACACTACTTTTCGTTAACAAAATAAATACGTAGCATGGAACTTACCTGCCGTATACAGAGGGTTGGCGAATGTCACGACAAGTCCAGCCTTCATCGCTCCATGGATGAGCACGACGAATTCAGGGAGATTTGGCAGAATAAGTCCCACCCTCTCGCCTGGAGCGAGCCGTAGATGACCAGCCAATGCGCCCGCGCATCTATCGATCATCATACGCATCATGCCGTAGTCGTAACCACGGCCTGAAGCACCGCATGTCTGGGCGAGGAAAAAAGAAAATTTTAACGTTAATTGTTAGTGTCACTATCGTTTTTCTAGACACTATTCTGCCGCCGTTGTTATAAGTTCCGTTTAGTTAGGTAAAGTTTCGGCAGATCCTTTGGAGAATTTATTTCGGGTTTTCCTATGGGAGAGATTATCAATGCCCAAGTAGAGTAAGAAGTAGCTCAAGAATTCAATCCTGTATGTTACCCTAAAACTAGCACCGACCCTGGGTCCTCTCTATCTAATTAAGAAGTACCTACTATCGTATAATAAGAATAAACGATTTAGGTAGATTGATACATAGAACTATCGCGTATTGTATTAGATCGATTTATGTAGAGCACATTCTATGGATACCATGACAAAAATCAAACGGCTTGCCAAGTTTACGTGGACAGGTGTATCTATCTGCTAGTTATGTATAATGAAAATTCTGATCTCTTCATTGCTAATTGCTCAATTTTATCTACCAAATGAATAAAAATATTAACCTTAGCATAGTGTTGCAACCTAGATAATTTTAATATTATGCATCGGTTTAGTAAAAACTGACCATAGTAATTGTCTTCACAAGCGAAGTGATGCACGCCCATAATTTACATTGTAAAGCACATGGTCGAAAATATGGGTCAATGGACTTTAACCTCGTATTTGTACACACACATTATGTAACATTTAATAAAGTAAACTGCTCAAAGTCCAGCATTTGATATTGAAATAACGAATAAACGTGCAACATTGAAGATTTGGCACGCGACCATATCTGCGGGCGCCCCTATACTTTATATTCATAAATAAAAAACACGAATGAACTCCTGAATAAGAGGACAACATTCAGACGTCATAATGTAGTTTATTTGTATTTACATAGGTTCATGATATTTTAGTCGCTATGAAAACAGCGCTATAACAATAATTATATTAATAGATAAGTATATGCACACACAAAACTGATGACGTCTGAATAACTAGTAAAGTTTTTGGTGCCAATTTCTCAACATTAATTAAAATCTGTAATTTTAAACGCACTCAATATAGTAAGAAATAAAATCCATGAAATTAATTTCTGGTAGCAGCTAAAGTCAAAACATGTAACTTTAATTGCTACAGGTACCTAATCAATCAGCATACATTTGCAGTTTTCATTGTTTATCTTTTTGGAAGATAAGGTAATCTAGGCATATTTAACTTCGGTATTTTCCACTTTTCTTGTCCAAAGGATTTGTAGCATCCTTGATAAGAAAATTACGAGGGGTCATCATACTAAACTGAACCTAATAGGTACGCAGGTACGATAGGTTTAGGGGTCGTTTTATACGCTTACGGTATTTTTTAACCATTCAAAGATATGAATAGGTCTGCAGGTTTATAACATTGCTTAAGAATAATTTTAATTTAATTTTTATAGAAAGGGTCTACTCCACGACCGACTTACATACGAATTGGGTAGAGGGATTTAATGACCCATAGTTTATTGGTGTGGGAACTATACGGTGAAGATAGATCCAATACAAAACAATTGAGAACTTAAATATAAAACTAAAACCGGGCAATTATGCGGTACCTACTCAGTAGCGTTGTATTTATTTCAGTTTCCTGTGAAAATTGCTAGTTATTACAGTTATTTACATCATTCATAATCATGTAGTTAGTTACTCAGACCTACATATCTACTTATTTACTATAATAGTCCGTCTCGTGATTTACCATGAAGGGCATCGTCCCGTAGATATCTATGGTAATACTGTATGTTAATATACTTTTAACAAAAAAATTTAAATTATGAATATTTATTAAGTAAATATTTAAAATATTAGGGGACACATTCTATTTCCGAAAAACTAAAGTTGATAGTCAAGTTCCTAAGAAAGTGGAGTCCCAGGATAAATAATATTCGGGAAATATATTTGAGTTATATACAAAGGGATACTATTACTAAGATTTTGTTAAAATTAAGCTAGAAAAACTATAAGAAACGCTTAAGAAAACTTTCATAAGTGTTCGTGAAAAGTCATAGGTTTGCTGGCCTATACCTAAGGGAACACCATTGACTATACGGGATTCTAATCTCCAAGAGCTAATTATATTTTATACTTATCGCCGAATTTTACTTTTCAAAATTATCAAAAAAATCAAACAATTAACTTAAAACTTAGATGCCAAAACACCACGATTTACTTTTATTAAGAAGGTAAGTATGGTTTAAAACAAAACGTATAGTTTAGAAACTAACGGTTACAGCGGTCATAGTTCGAAATCTAAAATTAAACTCTAGTTTATAGATAAAATGGATTTTTGTCATAGAGCGAAAAGTGGTGAAAATTATATTCTTTCCAAATTTGTGATGAGATGCATGTTTGGCACACAAGAGTCTCGTAGCCATAACCTTCAAATAGGTACGAACTATTTATAAGTTCCTATCACTCTCGTCTAACATCCGTATAGAATAACGAACTTTGTACTAGGAACAATACAGCGATGCATTGCACACAGATTTAATAGTATGTAATTGGACATAAATAACAACTACACTCGTTCTTCGTACATAATAATAAAAATACACACACAGAACACAAATTGTGTGTTCTCGTTATTGAGATGATGTTTAAGAAAATATAACTTTATGGCAAAAAAGGAAAACCAGGGTTGGTCTTGTTTGGGATTACTACTTACTTTAATTTAATAATATTAATTACTTGGTATTAAAAAAATATTACCTACCCTACTTGATAATAAAAATAAAATTACTCACCACTGATGGTTCTTCTGCCCAAGATTCAACGTCCGCAAACACATAATCAGTCAAAGTTTCATTTCCGACCTGTATATCACCCCATGGTGAATTTAAATGTTTATAATCCACAGCTGTCGCAGTCTGAGTAGCTAGACTTCTACTCGAGAGACGACTGTAAGAAACACGAGTTACTTTGGACTTCTTCCCTTGTTTAGCACATGATAACGAATTAAATAATTGCCGCGATAAATTCCCGCGCAAAACTTTCAAATGAGACATGTTTCCGCTGGCAATGTTTTCCCGCGAAGCGTTGGCGCGTAAATGTTAGCCGCCGCTTCCACTGGCGCGTTTTGGCGCGTTCTCCGCACCCGCCGAGGGCAAGGTCCATCTACTTATTTAACCTGTTTGTTGTGACTGTGATCAAAAACTCATAGTAAACAGTGGGTTACGCGTTACGAAACCGATGCTCTTATCACTACTAATGAATGAGACACGATGCTGCTTGCTACAGTTGCTACGAATAGTAAGATGACTACATCAACGTAGTGTGACGAATTGTTGAACTGGGTACTAGGGAAAATTCAAATAAAATACAATATTAAAATAACAACAACCATTTTATTTGTGTCAGACAAAAATATTCCTTTACCAGTTTATCACTCTACGATTTAAACTTACAGATAAAATTTAATAAATTATGTAACAAAGACATTAGAACTTTTTTGAACACATAATTATAAGCACGAGTTGTAATCATTTGTTCTATGCCATCATAAATTAAAATATTTATACTATCACGGTTCACTAATATTTCACTAAAAACGTTTTACAGTTACACAACAGAACTTCATAAAAAGATGAAGATTAAACATACGATTTCACAAAAAAAGCGTTTATAAAGGTTTACAGAAAGACCTTAAGATACTGCGAGACATGCACATATTTCAATAGTTTTTGTGTAGGATAGGCGTGTAACTTTATTAATTAAGTATGTACCTTAACTCACACATAAATGTGAAGATATTTTAGGCACAACTAAATAATAGGTTGTTTCCGGTTCTCATAGAAGCTGTACCTAACCAACATAATAGTAATGGCTATAGATTAAATACGTTATGTTTCTGTTCATTAGTTCAAATGTAATGCTATTTAAATAAGCTCATTATTACGTAGAAAAGCAAATGTAGAGAACATTGTTAGTCACATTCTTTAGTACGTTTTCTTGTAGAAATAAGGAGCGTTATTATGCATGCCTATTATGTACATTACAAGTCTAAAAGACTAAGTAAATTCTAACATCAGCTCTCGAAATAAATCATGATTTATTAAAGTTGTAAAGAAAAGCATAGAAATGGCCGAGGCACGTACTCGCAAATTCAATTTTACGAAACAAGCAATTGGTAATTCATAGTTTTTATACGAAGTCAACTTGCGCAATAAACGCTTGTGAAATCAATATTTTGTGACATAAACCGTTAGAAAATCACCTTGTTGTTAGCTACAGTTACAAAATATACTTCAAATAGTCATTATTGGCTGTACAAATTGATGTAAAACATTGTTTAGTGAAATCGTAGGACACCACACTATCACCTATATTTTATCACAAAATTATTCATGGGAAATAGTATAAATACATATATTTACAGAATATTCTCTAAAAGATATCATCAGTTTACTAATAACAGAAAATAAGTGTAATTATTGCAATTGAGGTACATTAAATACTAAATGTAATCAACATAAAATATGTGTAGTGTATAATACACAGTTCGTATGACCTCGATTATTGCTAATATCGCGATATAACATTGAATATTTCGTCGGCAGTAACACAACCAACATGATTGGTTAAAAACAATAAAGATAATAATATAAACAACTTTTAGTAAATATATGTCTTCACTTGTAAATTTAGCTACAACAAGAACGCTTCAGTGCATGACTTTGCTCTGGTCTCTGGTCTTAGCGGCGAATGTTTGATGAGTAATAAGTTCCCTGAAGAAGCCATCTTGTTTCGCCATAAGGTCATGATACGTCCCTTTCTCAACTATAACGCCATTCTCTAAGACCGCAACTTCGTCGGCAGACTGTATGGTACTTAGACGATGTGCTATAGTGAGCACTGTCCTGTCTTTGCTGATTTCTTTTAAAGCTTTATCCACTAAAAACTCTGAGTATGTATCTAATGCTGAGGTAGCTTCGTCTAGTATAAGTATTTTTGGGTTCTGAAACAAACGAAACACGAGATAAGAATTTAAAAAAAAAAACAAAGTTATCATCATCGATCACCATTACACTCTTTGTGCATTTTATTATTGGACTTATGTAAATAAAAATATCCAACCTTCAAAACAAATAAATAAAAAAAGCCCTTAACAATTAAGCAGATCCGAACAAATCAACCAAATTATTATTATTGATAAGCAGGCATGGTTACCTTAACAATAGCCCTAGCGATGGCGACTCTCTGTTTCTGTCCGCCGCTGAGCTGTCCGCCGCGCGCGCCCACCTGTCTGTCCCAGCCCTGCTTCGTGGCCGCCACCAGCTCCTGCAAGTGAGCCGTGCGCGCCGCGGACATCCACGCCGGCTCATTCTGCTAACAAAAGCAATTATTATAATATGAAAAAAATGTTTTTTTAAGAAATTCCCTTAACTCATCCTGTGGTAAGCTGAATGAATATACCAAGTAAACCTATCCCCAGCAGTTAGACTGCCTCCGTGGCGCAGTGGTTTAGGTCGCCACGCCGATACCACTGCAACGGGAGGTCGTGGGTTCGATTCCCACAAGGGACAATTATTTGTGCGATCCACAAATAATTGTTTCGGGTCTGGTTGTGCTTTGTGTCCGTTGTTTGTATGTTTGTAAAAGTCCCCGCGACACAAGAGCAATTCTTAGTGCGGGAGTTGTCTTTTTAAAAGATAAAGTGTCTCCTACTTCTGGGTTACTATTACAGCCTTTTAGCAATGTTGAAGTCGAGCCCCAGATGGGTCAATAGGTAACAAAATAATGATAAATAATCGTACAATAAGGAGGATAAGGTACTAGTCTTAAACATTGTCGACGAAGTAAAACCCGTGTCTGTCCTTACTTAAGTGCCTCAATCTAAAAGGAACTGCAATGGCTCAAGATCAATGTACAGGCACGTGTATAAATTATATTGGATTACAAACACGTTTTCTGGTATCAGTAATAACCCGGTCGCCGAAATACTCATTAAGTATTTGCTTTAATTGAATACTTCCAATAAGAACAATCGATTTAAAAACTGGTACTTATCTAACATACATATTTACTTGATATAAAAGTAAAGAATCTACACAAAGGTCACAAAATTTTAGATTGCTAACTATGCTCGAAGTAGTATTTCAAGTAATTATTTAAATCTTGAATGAAGGAAAATATTTTTGAATTGTGTAGTGCTGATAGCGTTGTGTTACTAAGATTGATAAGGGCAAATACCGTTCTACCATGAGGTTATACTCATGATTCTCGATTTTGATAATAAATCTTGAAATAAATTTCCAATATTTAATGACGTGTCACTTAATGATTACAACCAAACTATCTCCCGTCGCGTCTTTTTGCCTGACATTAATCCATCAGACTTGAAGGTTCTAATGTATAAAAATAATTAAGGGTTTGTTTAAAAATGCTAAAATATGAAGCGTATTGTTGGAGACGACGAATAATATAATAGCGCTACATTCAGGTTCGCAGTTCAGGAAGTATGTGTAACGGATCCACTAGTAAGTTGGTTATAAAAATATCCTACCTTCCCATCTCCAAGTAATTCATTGTCATGGTCTTCGTCGATAGCACCATATAAAATATTCTCTTTTATAGACCCACTAAATAATACAGGTTCCTGAAATTATAAAAAATAAATCATTAATTCTAAAATCTTCACAAAATACGAGACAAACAAAAAATCGATAACCTTAAGTCAAGATTGATAAAGACATTGATTGCTTACCAAATAAAATATATTTTTTATAATTATATGTAGTAATAGTACTAATATCAATAGTAAATAAGGTCATGTGACCATCATATCAAGGAGAAAGAGGTTTCAAAGTTTATTTTGATAACACTGTTCAAAGGTTTAAAATAGCTAGACAAACAAACACCCAAAACAATTCTACAAACATTTTGATAAAAAGGGAATCGAACCTTTGACACAGCGTAAAAGTGCGCAGTAAAGGATAGCGGCTGATAAGACTTTAATCTTATCTTATTCCGTGGGAAGTTTAGATAAACGAGTCGGTATTATTTCGTCTGGCACGATTACTATCGACTCACTATGTACAGTGATAATAAAAAATAACGTGTAGGAAAAAATAGGAGGAAATAAATCCAAAAACTAGAACAATACTTTTAGTTTTCATAACAAACGCATTTTGTAATTCACATACTAAAAAGTGTAGTTACTGAAAAATGTATATTTACAGTAGTTTCCAGTTGTGTAAAATTTTTAAGAGATTACGTTTACTAAACGATATTTATTTGGCAAACATGAATACATTAAAAGGAGTCTAATTGTATCGAAGTTTGTCCGTTTCAACGATATTAGCACATATAAATCGTAATTTAATAATTAAGTATTTTATTTAGTAAAATACTGTAATTTTCAAACATACCTGACTAACATAACCAATATGACTTCTTAACCACCTAGGATCCAATTCTCTGATATCAACACCGTCTAGGAGAATCCTGCCTTTCTCCGGTTCATATAGCCTCATGATCAACGATGCAATTGTACTCTTGCCACAACCAGACCTCCCTACAAGAGCGATTGACTTGCCTGGCAATAGATGCAAACTCAAACCCTTTATTAAAGGAGAATGCATGTACGAATAGTGAATGTTTTCGAGAACTATTTCACCTTTAGGCCTCTTTGAGGGTCGTAGACCACCTGAAAACAAAACATACATGGTATACAAAAATATTAATCATAAACTTAATATTTTTTGCCGATTACGATTTCGTAATAATATCATTCTCAAAATTGACGGTTGGTAACAAAAAGTTTGAACATCAATTCATTGCGTGTTCGTGTTTTGTCAAAGAAAAACCAATACGCTTAACTTTTTGTAAAAAGGTTAATTATTTTTTAACATCATTATCTCTAAATACTGATATGAAATGAACTAAGCAACTGTTCAAAATAATTTAAGACATTTAGAAATGATAATAGAATAAAAAAGCCCGGTCTCTTTTATATGGGACTAACATAAGGGTGCACACACTAACAGTGGGTGCATTTACACCTCTGCCTTCACCTTCGAGCATGAGAGGCGTGATGTGTGTTTGTATGTAATTAACTGAAAAATTTACAAACCTGAAACAGGAATGGCAGGTTGTCTATCAATAATTTCCCATAGTCTCGTAGCTGCTCCTACTCCTTTGTTAAGCTCTGTATAAAAGCTACTGAGTCCTCCGATACTAATGCCGACGTACGCGGCGTATAATAGGAAAGAGGTCAAGTTGCCAACGGTTAACTGTTCAGTAGCTACCATGCCGCCGCCATAGTATAATACCAGAATGATTATGGTGTTCCCTGCGAGCCCAGTCTGTGGTTACGTAAGTCGAATTAGATTATAGAAAACATTTTATGAAATGGATTTTTATTGCTATGTATAGGTATGTCAGGATTACCTATGGGTAGGAACAAAATGGGAAAGAAATGCTTTCGGGGACTAGCATAGTAATTTGTAACAAGCAAATATCAACTGACGTAAAGGATAATTCCTCTGGATTATACTTATTGTTATATAGCCAACACAAGTGCTATCTTAGTTAACGGATTTGATAAAAAAACAGTAAATTACTTAATTTAATAAAGGAAGGAAGCTAGAGTTTATGTGAGCATTAGAAATCGACATTAGTAATTATGCAAGGAAGGTAATAATTAAAAACATACCAATCCGTAGAAACTGCCCACAGCTAAAGACTCCTTGTAGGCTAATTGTAATAGACTTTCTATCCTTTGACTGTATGTCTGACATTCTGAATGCTCCTTACTAAATGCTTTAACAGTCTTTATGTTCGATATTTTTTCTTCAGCTAGCTGTAAACGTAATTCATTAATTTTTTAAGCATCTGATTTCTGCCTAGTACAATTTGCATGACTTTATTTGTGTACATGCAGCTACTGGAGTTATTAATCTTTATCATTTGTTTTGTAAATAACTAGATCACTAGAGCATCAAACAAAGTAAGATGCTTGTTGATTGTGCAAAGTAGTGTAACAAATTATGTAAAAATATTCACATTAAGTAGTTGTATTTGCATAATCAAACCTAGGTAAATGGGCATTATCACATGATCATTTGTTTACATTACATTGTTTTCTTATCAATATTTAACATGGCACAGTAATCATGAATTTCAATTTCTATGTTCATTCTTGAATCGGACTAAACCACTAGTAAGGGTGACGATGTAGATAAAAAATGTACTTATAGTTGAGTAAAAATTTGCATACCTCACTCGATTCAGCTAAGGCATCTTGTAGTTGTCTGGTTATACCTCGTACAAATCGTCCGTAAATAACGGCTAGCATTGACACAGGTGGTACAACACATAGTCCGATGAGAGCCAACGATGGAGACATGTAGAACTACAAGGAAAATTAGTCGCATTTCAGACATAATTGTAAATAATAATGTTTGAATAAGTGTTTTACGTAAAGAATGAAGTATCAATTTCATATAGATAAACACTTTAGCGGTACACTTAGATAAGAAACTGAAAAGGCCATTCATTATCTGGATTGTATTGACTTTTAGTGATTTAGTACTACTAATTTAAGTATTTTTTTTTTTATACAGCTACTACATAACTTGAAAACTTGCAAATTACACAACTAAGATGCTGTTTTTGGTAGGAATGGACCCCACAACTTAACAAAATAGTGGTAACTACCTTACCCACTACATCATAGATGTTAAGAAGACTTTAAAAAATCTGTTTCCTTACCATCATGCCAGTACCAGCTCCCACCATGAACAGTGATCTTAAACCATCACTAACATTTTGACTAAGGTTTCGTCCAACAAGCTGTGTGTCTGCTGACAATCTATTGACCAGCTCTCCTGTTGATGTTTTACCAAACCAAGCAGCTTCTTGATGTAATATTGCATTGTATACCTTTTTACGGAGTGCTTGTGTCATCCTTTGACCTAAAAAATAATTATATCATATTATCAATAATTACCAATATTACTGTAACTAATGAAGTCAGTAATGTATTGTGTTCAGAAATTTTGTGAGCTATTTTTTACTATTGCATAATTTGATACAGCCACATTAGTTTGTGAAAATAATTATGATGATAATCATGAATGATTCAATTAATCAATTAATGGTTATTAATTAACTTAAGTTAGAGATTAATAAATAATTGTATTGTGATTAAATTTCATTTGAGAGCATTACATTATACATTTCTAATGTCCTTCAATTAATTTTTTTTATGGATTTTATAAGATATAAAGTATAATATTTACCAGAAATAGACATCAGGTACACTCTGCCAAAGTTACATAGCCCTCCAACAAGAAACACTCCACATAGCATGAGGCACAAAGTATCCAGTTTCTCTCTGGCTGCTCCCAAGTCACTTGTACTACTGTATATTATATCTAGCACCTTTCCCAACGAAAATGGAATAGCCATTGTGACGCTTGACGATATTACAAGGAAACCAATAGCACCTGAAATAAAAATACACTTTTGACATGGAATTCCACACAATACCAAACTGTCACATAAAAAACTTAACAAACCTGCCAAAGTCCATTTCTCTGGTTCTGCTAAACCAAATAATCTCTTCAATTCTGATGTCTTTAATTTGACATTGATCTTTTTCGATGTTTCTAAGGCAGTTTTGTCTTTTATACTTTCGATGTGGTCATTTTTCTTCTGGGCATCTACCTGACTTGTATAATACCGAAGTTTTAAGTTACATAAACCATTTCTGTTATAAAAGTTCCTCTCGAAATAATTCCGAAGAACTGGCACCTTGTGACGAGAGTATAACCTGATTCCACACTGATGACACAAGCTACTTTTGGTTGAGAAACTAAACAATAAATTTGTATGTCTACTTGATAGTTTTAGCTCGAATTTACTCTGAATTAGGCGTTGTAACATCTTAATTTATTTTCAAAACTTTCCAACCAAATCCAACAAAAAAAACAACTCATCTCTCCGTAAACATGATATTTGATAACTGTCAAATTTGACGTAATATAAATGTCATAGATATTTTAGTCTATGGAAAGAAGAAATAATAATTACCTATATATTTATGAACGAAGTTCTTAGCATTTAGCTATGAAACTGTATGTTATAGTTACCCGAAATAGTCGCGTAAAAAAATGCGACTACCACAGCGACGGCTATCAAGCTACTTAGCAACGTACAAAATTAAATCTTCTCCTACATGCTAATCTTCAACTAACCGTAGAAGACTAGCTTCTCGGTTTTGAAATTTTTACTTTACAGGGCGTATAAATACAAGAACAGAAACCACCAAAATGTTGTTATACGTTTATTTTATTTATATCCAGTATTGTACATACATTTAAACCATTGTCTTCTTGAAATCCTAAAAACTTCACTGGGTAACACGAAAATTTTGCATTGAATAGAAACAATTTCTGTAACTATAGTAATTAATTAGATAAATTCTTAAAACATAAACTTAGCATGGCGCAATGTAACAAACATTATAATTTGGGTTATAACATTGTATGCATTCAGGTACTTGAAATATTAATGAGGAAAATTAAAGTCTTGTCTATATTGAGTCTTAATTCTCAATAGAATCAGTTAGTAGTTAAATAAAAGCTAGTATTTTCATCTACCCAGCAAGTGAGACAGCCATCTGTTTATAAAAAACCTTCAGTCCGATCGATGAACACTCGATTGTATAATTAATTTAATTCCATACTCATAAACCCTGTTCTAATAAAGACAGCAAAAATATTCGCTTCATAATTTTCTAAAACAATCCTCCTTAGTGCTCAGAAAAACAAAATTGTTGCAAGACTATGACCTGATTCCAGCTAATATGATATTAGAATATATTCGTTCTGAGTTGATAAGGTGTCTAAGTGAAAAGCAGAGATTTTAAACCTTTATTAATGCAATATTAGGTAAGCGTTTTAAATATTAACGCTCCCCTACGTGTACGAATAAAGTTACGAGTGAAAAATTAAAAGATTCATAATCCTTATCAACTCTCAAAGAATAAGCTTTCAAATAATCTAAAACTACTACAATAAATAATTACGATAATTCGTTTCAATATAATAATATATTATACAACATAACACTAAACATATAAATATAAGTTATTCAACTAACATTACTAGACTTTTTAAATGCTATAATAATACTAACGTCGTGATAGAACTAAAGTGCATTCTCATTAATATTAGATATTTTGAAATAATTATTATAGTTCATAAAGATTTATATGTGACTGCCTCACTAGTGTATTAAGTAACAAATTATTCTAGACACAAAATTACGAGCTGCAGAAATATTGTGGAAAGTAAGCCGTGGTATTATAATTTCATGTAATGTCGAAACTAGAAGTAATGAATAAAAAAAATCATATCAGATGTTTGGACAACAAAGCAGGTCGGTAAGTTTTCTTACAAACCTTCTTTCTACAAACTTCACCTCGTCCATTATACGACTGGCCCTGTTTGTGAATGCCAGCTTTTTAACTATAACATTATCTGTCAGCTGCTAGACTAGTCAGTATGATTAAAATACGCAACAAATAGAACGGCAATACAAGACGATTGGGAAATTACAGAATACTTATTCATTAACATTATTCAAAAGCGGCCGCCTAGCCATTATTATAAATAATGTAATCTTCCTACAACAAACAAATGAAGTCCTCCCTCAACAACAAAAAGGAACTGTTATCACGAATAATAGACATTTAACACATACTTATCAGTTTAAGTACTAACCTAAACCATTAACTCCTAATCCCGTCTAATGGCACAGATTATAAATATAGAACTAGGTACAGCCGGCGGCGTTCCTCGCTTAGATAATATTATACGCAGTTTTAATTACTCTTGACCATTACTTACATGTTTAATTAATAGGCAACTTAACGCGTTACATTGTAGCGACAGTAATAAGTATTATATTTCAATAGAATGACCAGCATAATAAATTAAAGAAATAACATTTCTATACTCTCAAACAAGCGCTAAATCAAAGAACTAAAGGCTACTCGTAGTTATAAAGTAACAGAATGGAACAATCCACGTCACCTAATAACTGAAGCATACAACTTATTCAAATATACCAAGACGAGACTTCCACAAATAACAACTTAAAGCGTTCTAAGGAAAACAAATTAAACAGCATTCATTTCTCGTCTAAAAGCTTAACAATATAATTGTCTTAGAAATCTAAGTAAGCTCCTATTGCACTGAAACGTTTATCTACCCTCCATAATTAAACAAAATATAAACAAAAAATTATACTGGCAGTACAATATTGGTACAAATTATCAGATATTATATTATTTAACTTTGTGGTCCTATCAAATGACGTCACATACTTGACTTCCCTTTCAATGCGCTAAATAGCGCTGATAAATATATATTTTGAATACTCCCGATAAGTTGCAGTTATATAAATATTCTTAGTATCAAATAATTTAATATATATTATCTTTTAAATATTTCTTTGTCATGGGTCTATATAACAATAATTTTGCAATATAATTTACTGTGTATAGTATACTTTGTAGTACAATGTTTTGGATCGCCATAGACTGTAGGTGTTGTCGAACTTCAGTAAATATACTCCTTCGCCTGGATATGTGTGGGAACCAGCATACACCTGAAAATTATTGACATATTATTAAATAAACAAAAAATCCTAAAATAAAATGTATACACACATTTTTTCAAATAAAAACAGTTGTGATGCCTATGTTAAGCTTCACACGCTGGCCAAGTATAGGTGAGAGGTTTCCTAATTTTTATAAGTTTCAGTATGTAAGTACATAGTAATATAATAATATAAGAGAGCATTACCTCAGTGTGACAGTCCCTGCGGTAGATGGGCACGACGAGGCTGACGAGCGGCTTGGGCGGCTGCGTGAGCACGCGGCGCTCGCCGCCCAGCTCCAGGTCCGCGCGGGTGCCGTGGATCGTGTACTCGTGGATCGTAGTGTCTGGAAACCAGGATTTTAAAACAGATGAACATTTATCTAATTAAATATCTCAATAAGACTTTTTTTCTATTTATAAAAAAAAACATTAATGTCCAACTGCTAGGCAAGGGTCTACTCCCGCAATAAGAGAAAGAGTTTAGGCCTTGAGTCCACCATGGTAGTCAAGTCCAGGTTGGAGACTTAGGTTAACACTCTGATTTTTAGCAGATAATAAAAATATGATATAGTTTACCATCATCGGGATAATCTGGTGCATCGGGATCGTCAATATCGTCCTCATCACTCTCTGACACATGAATAGTAACTTCAGTGGAGGTTGACTTGGTCCACTCAAAGTATAATCCAAAACCTGAAATAAAAAATATATAAATTTGATCCTCTATTCTTTTAGTGTTTTCAAGGTCATCAATCATACAGAATCAGTCAAAATTCGGGTATTGTACAACTCATATAATATGTAAGCAAAAAGTTGTATAGCAGAATCAACTGAAGTTGTGTACACAAATATCATTAAGTATAACAAAATATAGTTTAAAATACTCACCAATATCGTAATTATCGGTAGCAAACTCCCAACAGAGGCACCTAGCGCGAGGGTGCGTTGGTACTCGCACTGTGACGGTCTCGCCGTGGCCAACAGTCAAGCGACCTCCGCCCGCGCGAGCGGAGTCCTTAAATTCAACGATTTCAGCGCGGGTCCACATACGAGCCTCCTCAACCGCTGGGAACGCATCTGAAATCACAAATGTTTTATATTATCTCCCACAGCTGAACATAATATTATCGCGCTAATTTACCTTACATATAGCCAGAGGCCAAAGAACAACACTTGCTACCATCCCTATCAATTTCTTTTACTTCATTCACAGTCTTGTACAGTTAGTACATATCTTGTTATAAAAGACCATGAACTATGAGTACTAAAGGCACTAATTAATCTATTTTAACTAGTGAAATGATTGTACCATCATCATCTGAGTTCTCATCTTCCCTTGGCTCCTCTGAAGCGAAGTCACTAGATTCTGTCTTGACTGAGGTCTGCATGGCCCTGCAACAGTTAAAATATAAAATCCATTACAATCAGTTTGCTACACTACAGAAAAAAAATCTCCTAAACTATGTTATGGGCACTGTATGTTTCTTGTGTGACTACTGAAAACCTTAAAAAACCTATGTTGTTATGATGATACCTATTAGCACCTATACGATTAAGTTGGTAATCAAAAGATAATGCTAAGCTTTGTAAGTATTTAGTAGCACTAACAAGTCATCAGAATCCACTGCTTCATTATACAAATATGAGTAGCTGTTAATATTGTTTGAGGCCATAATTCTCTTTGATTTGCTGAGCCAGCGAAACAAGCAAGTACGCCACTTTCTGTTGGCAGAATTATAAGTGTTGTGATAGCTGCTCTTGTACTATATGTAAGATGATATCTACAGGAATTATTTACCGCAGGTCATGTAGGTCTGGTTTTACAGCCCTCAGACTCTTAGCTTTGCTTAGCTACATAGTTTCAATTTGGGTTATGAGAGTCACCTACAATATGAGTGGTATCAGTCCTATTTATCAGATTTCATATGCTAAGGGAAACATAAAGAGCTGCTGAGCTAACACCAAAAGCAGAATACCTATATCTATTGTATTAAGATGTATTTAAAACTGAAATACAAGACTTACTTAGTATCCACAATTGAGACTTCAGTTTCATTCAAATTATAATCAGGAACAGGTGCTGGTTCTTCTTTAGCAATAACATTAGTTGTGTTATTCTCATTCTTTTCATTTTCTTTGTCCTCCGTAGTGTCCTTTATGTTTGAGTTAGCCAGTCTCTGGTCAACGGCCAGTTGTTGTATGTACTGTTGATAGTGCTGGTCTTGTAGCTGGCGAATAAGGACCGCTTGCTGGTCAAAATTGCCTGGATATTGCTGCTGGGCATACTGAAGAAACTGGTCATAGGTCTGAGCATTGAGAGCATCTTTTATTCTCTGCCTGTAAGTTTAGAAAATGAACAAGTTGAATTAAACTTTCATTTTATTACATGAATTTATTGTCAATAATAGTCAATTTTTTTTTAAGAAACTACCCTTCACATGTTTCAGTAAAAGATAATTATTATTTATCTTAAGGTGACAGTCAACCTAATGGTAAAGTTAATTGCTCGACTTGCTTCCGTGCCCCCAGATCATGCAACCTAAACAGCCTTTCCTAAATTTTATTACAATTTTTACCACTATATTGCTTGTTACACATAAATTCTGTATAACATTACTTACACTTGCTGTTCCTCTGTTAGTTTATTGCTTTGTTGTTTCTGTTTTTCAAGCATAATTCTATTCTGGAGCTCTAAATGTGCTCTTTCAGCCTCTTCCTTTTTGAGCCTGTAAGATAAAATATACATAGTAACTAGTAAGTAATTTGAGCAGAATATTGGTAATAGACTAGAGAATATAATTGGTGACATTTAGAGACTTACTCTTGTTGTTTCTTGTCTTCTAAGTCCTTTTGTATTGCTTCCAGATATGGTTTGAATAATGGGCACAGTCTGCAATAATGTGAATAAATAGAATTAATGAACAAAGCAAATACAATAAGAGAATCATGGCTAAAAACAAATGTAAAGCAACATACCTGTCCAGTGTGTGCACAAAGCCAGCCATAGCTTGAATTTGAGACATTTGCCCTAGCGCTTGCCATGCTGCTCGCCTGTCTTTACCAATAACATCTAGTACTCCTAACTGAGGCGCGGAATTCGGGTCCAAAGGCCCATGGGCTGTCTGCTGTGTATATGCAACAAGCTTCAATCTATCCTCATAACTCAGGTGAAGTGCTTTACCTTCCTTATCTGTAAACAATAATAATCAAACGTTATCTATCTAACGAACATGGTAAATGAGTAATGCAAACTCATATCAATAAAAAATAATGGGCACTTAGATATATCGCCGTCACCCGATAAGTGATAAATATAATTATTTTATTGAATTTGGGTATTTAATTATATGCTTAAAACTATTGTTAGGAACTATGAATATAATTATTTCACAACTACAAGAATTTACCGAAAAATGTTACCTTTGTAAAAAGCGAGTCCATGTTTGTACACATCTTTCAGAGGCATTCCCCATTTTCGTTCCTCACTTTCCACGATTCCCTGATCAGTTTCAAGGCGGATCTTTTCAGGGTTAACTTTGTAATTGTTTTCCACTTTATTTGCCATTTTTTCTAATTCTATTGAATTTCGCAAAGCGAATTTTACGAATTTTATCTTGTTCCAGTTTTGACAAATGATCTGTCCTTTTTTCTTTTTAAATACAACAACAGAATATGGCCTTTTGAGATTGATTGTGATTTTTGTCTTATTGCTATAATTTATTTTTATAATTATTAAAAGGTCATGAGAAAAATATTTATGATTTATTGAGGAAAATTAATTAGCTTTCATATTTTATTTTAAGTTTAACAAATATTTTATGTACGTATAAATTATGCAGAGTCATCTAGTATCGAATAGCGTAACTTAGTTTAAAAATAATTGCAAATTGGTTTTGGAACAAAATATACTGGAGTCCGTGAAGGAAAAGTCCTTTATTTACAAAATTTTGGGAATGGTAGGTACATATTTATTATCTTTAAACCAAGAATTAACCGCGAATTATTCTAAAGATTTATAAAGATAAAGTTATGCTATAGAATAAACATGGAACACGATTGTTTTTAATCTGCGCATAATAATTGTCATCTTTGACAAATGCACAAATGTCAAATGATGACAAATAGATGACAAATGTTTAGACGTAACAGAGTGCATGTTTTTCTAATATTCCTAGAAGAAAAGAATAAAAATAGTCACAAATTATAAACAGTTGTGTAATAATTCTAAAACTGAAGCTTCCTACGTGTCTTAGTACGGTTAAAACATGTGTGAAATAGTCGATTACAACAAACTCCTCAGGATTACTTTGTTGCAAAGCTACATAGCAGTCACCTTGTTGACAACACGTTATTCATAAAATATTTATTCAAACGTAGACTTTAATTATGGAAGTCAATCCTTTGAATATATTCTTCGTTAAGTCGGACAGCAAGGGTGATAGGCTGCTGTTTAGGTACCCATATACGACAGAGAACAAAGATGAAAGTAAACAGAAGAAATATGGTCGTCACAACCACTACGCCATCAATTCTACTGAGGATTTGCTGCAGAACCCTCAGTCGCAGACATCCAACATCTGTAAAGGTCAGTCTACTTTTACTTTTATCGTTATAACTGCATTTTTATACTGGTCATAAGTACATTTACTTTATACTATGTTTCAATAAATTGCACCAAAACATGTTTATCTGAACATAAATATTTTGCACAGATAAGTAAATACTCTGATGTTGATGTATGGTCCAGCCTTGTTTTATATACCTATTTATTATTGTATAACTATAGTCTTTACTTTCATTTGATAATAATTAATTAAACATTGTTTGTTGTTTATTTATTATACTGTTTATGTTAATTAATAATATAAGTATGATTGTGCTGGTCACTTCCTATTTCTTATCAGTTATTTATCTTATGATATTTTTACTGCATAATCATTAAAAATAGATGTAATCACTACTCTATGTTGGGAAATCCTTATGATTTTGCAAATTGTTGGGATATCCTATTTATTTAGCAAAATACATTTTTTTTCTGTTGTGAAATTGAATGCCAAATATAAGTAATATTGATTATTATTTGTTAGTGAGATCACACTTTAACTCTTCACATAAAATGTACAGTTTTGATCAATAAACCTTTAGAGACTTATAAGCAAACTGTTGTCTGTACACTAAGTCTTCTTTTTCCAGGTCAGCTGAGTGGTTTCACAGATGAAATGCTATCAACTCTCTTTGCTGTGAAGGCAGAACTGTGCAACAGAAAGTTTGAGCTGAAGGTGAATGATGTAAGGTTTGTAGGGCACCCGACCCTGCTGCCCAACAAAGATGACACTGCCACTATGATTCTTATTAATATTGTGTTTGCACTGCAAGCTTCAGCCAGTCATTCAGTTGGTAAGTTCTTTGAATTCAAAATCAAATCATTTATTCATTTAGGTCAAATATTGACACTTATGATAGTTGTTCACTAGCTCAGAAAGGAGGTAGAGCCTCATGGGAAGAGCTAGCAATTCTTAATAAAGTTCCTTTTGAATATGCCAAAAGATTTGTTTTAATTAAGATAGTAGCTTGTATCTGTTTCCAGAATACTGCAAAATTATGTTAAAGTAGCACTGAAAGTATGTATGTGTTATGTTAGTAGTATATGACAATATGTATGACACAGCTACATTTTAAATCATTGTAACAGCCACTTAAGTGTTCAATGTGATACAATATTGAGGGTTTCCCCTTATTACTTGTTCGATTGGTTCAATGAATTTTACTGAAGAACTTAACAGATATATGATTATTTTCAGTCAAATGTTACTATGATCTGAGCAAAAGATTAGGAAAAGCACTGAGACATGAAGAAAAGAGATGTTCATATTTGACTGAAGAAATGAAAATTATGGTAAGTCATAAACTAGGTTTACCTGTTTTTTTAATATAACTTACTTCTAAGCTATTTAGTGCTTTCCAGGTTTTTTTCTTATAGTTTTCAAGAAAGATAGTATTGTTTTATGAATGAGGCCAAAAAACCCTCTTATCAGTGAATGAAACTTGTTACCATGGTGTTTACGCAAACACGAAAGATCTGAATCATTTTGGGAAAAACATCACTGATAAGAATTTCTCTGAATTTAGAAGATAACAGTGATGAATGTGCAAATATGACGTTTTAAACTGATATGTCTGTATTCAATGTTGTGTAAAATGTCTGTAACATAATAGAGATACAGCATTACATATTTTGCTTGTAGTAAGGGTAAAGTTAATTTCACTTATTACTGCCCCCGCTGGTAGATAAGTGGCTCCCCCTAAAATAGGAAAATGTATACTACAAACAATAATCATTTTGTTTATTTTTATGATTAAAATTTTAAGTGCTCTGCCTACCCCTATGGGAAAAGGGCGTTTATTATTATGTGTGTATGTAAAGTTTTTAATAACTAAAATAATGGGTTCATTAAGATATTTTGGGTAAAGCACATTGAATCACCAACACAAAAATAAAATGTGTTATTTGTAACAAAGTACCTATATTAATTCAACTATCTTGGTGACCTTAACCTGATAAACTCACTATTTCAAACAAAAGCATGAATTACTATCAAGCATTGGGATTCCCGGTGTTGTAAACAGTCAAATACAAAATTATTAAAACATATTTTAATACTGTAAGGAAAATATGACTCCATCAAGACTTCAGGAAAATGTTACAAGAAACGAAAGTATAGAATGCTAGTCTACTTATGTTAATATAATTTTATTGAGTACCAAGTGTTTACTGGGCTTCTTTATATCATAGTCTGAGAACTTAGTACATTTACAATCTTTAAAAATTATAATTAATAATTCTGAGTTCTAAAACACGTAGGTGCCATCCATAACAACCATCCACCGCATAGACTTTCTGGTCTCTGTAGCTCTATTTTCTAAACTTGTATATACTTTTGTCAGCCGCCAATCTTGCATAAAGTGCTCTCTATCCAGATTGTAGCAAGTTCATAGTTAAAAAAGGTCAATGGCTGTCTACTGCTTAGAAACTATTAGTTATTTGAAATAGTTCTTGTCATGTAATCATTATATCAGCGATTATAAACTCTCGCGACTTTTACATATAATTTTATAAGCCGAATCGTAGGAGTCAGCCCGTGACCATGGTTTGTGTAATTTGAATAATTTGATGGAATCTTCTGTTTATAAGATAAGAATCCTTACATTTTTAATCTAATTAACTAATTAATTTATTCAGTTGGCAGCACACGACGAGGTATCAGCATTAGACAGTGAGATCAACGGCGACGGCGACGATGAGGAGGACAACCTCCGTCACTCGGTCAGTTCAGCTACGTACAGTAGTGAGAACGGCACAGATCCCACGCCCAAGTCCGCCTTCCATCTCATACTGCAGAGGAGCTCGCTGGCGAGGTCCATGAAGGCTGTGTTTGAAGAACTTAGTAGTACTGGTAAGTGGTTTTTCTAATTTTATTACAATTATTACACTAGAAAATATTAAGCTAAATTCTAAGTTGACATTGGTCACATACGACGGTCGAGTTTAAGAATAAATACAATGTTTTATGGGATACTGTATTTCGCCATTAATATGTGCTGCAAATGTTCTAGACGTTCCAGTGCAGTGTGTGACCGATGTCATAGTTTAAGGAGAAATAATCCATTACTTGTATAATTGTAACTAAATTGATAACTTATCAGGGCTAATAAGGGTATTTATTTTCGTTTCCATTTTTTTTTCTATGTTTGTTTTTTATCTCCTGTTAATAGTTTGTCGTTTCCTTTTGCAGGTATAGTCCAAGTCCGTATAAACAAATGGGTTTTACTCTCATTCTGTTTGCCGCACAAGGCACATCAGATACACAACAGAGGGTTAATCATAGAGCCAGAGACAATAGACAAATGTTTACAAAAACTGAGGCCTTATCATGGGATATTGCTTATGGTAAGAACTTTAACATTATAACTACATAAAGTCATACATATTTACTTTAGTTAGCTCTTAGATATTTCTCAATTTTAAATTACACGTAAGTCTCTTCCTGTCCAATTTTCTTTGACGCATGTTGTAGCAATAGATATATTTTCATGAGTAATACTTGTCGTTATATTATTTGTAAGATCGCCGTAAAAGAATACCTTTAAATATTCTTAAATAATCATTTTTTTTTAATTTTTCAGGTGAATCCCAACGATCTGCTTGCTTCAATACCCCTGGACAGCAGTTCTGCTCTTTTAAGACTGATCAAACTTTATAGCCCATTAAAAAGTTTACAAACTCTTGCTATAGAAGCAGATTTGACTTTAAAACAGGTATACATTTATATTCTACATCTCTCTTGATAATAATGCTCTCCTAGCCGATAATACGCTACGGCTTGTTTCATTGAAACCAACAAGGACAGACAAAAAAGGATGATTTTCTTTACCTTGATATTAATATATCACTTTTTATCTTATTTTGCTATAACAAATTTTATAATGTATTTTTCTTAAACTAGAAATCTAGTGATAGCAGTCTTCACTATATTATTTAATAGTAGTAGTATAATATGTCTTCTTCTTTCAGGTTTCCCAGTTAACCGGCCATTTAGTATATTGGGCGAAAGCCACAGTAATCTACCCTCTATGTGAAAGTAACGTGTACGTAGTGGCGCCGGGTGCTAATGTTCACATTAATTCGCCGCTGGTTGAGGAGTTCGCCAAGGAGTTCCCTGGATTGTGCTTATTGCAGGTCAGAAAATTTCATTATTTTTGTTGAAGAAACTACTTATTGAGAAAATCATAACTTTTCAGTGTATGACGGGTTGCTAGCTTTAAATTGCGACAGTCACTGTTACAATAAGAGGTGTGGCAACTCTGATAAACAATAAAATTATCTAATCTACCACCCTTATTAATTATATCTTATATTGTAGTTTGAAAGACACACAGAATATATATTTGTGGAATTGATTTGGATTAATCTATTTCCTATATTTATTGTGCCAAATGTAATTTATTTATTAAACAATTTTAACCTTCACAAAAATCTCTGCATCACCCTAAGGCAGACTGGCAGAAAATGCTCCTGGCATTAAGTCCGCCTTTATACAGCTCTGTATACAAAGTTAAAAATAAATAAATATTTACACTAAGACATTTTTTTCCACAGATGTTAAGTGAGTTCTCCCTCCCGGCTCCCCTATGGTACGTGTCACGTAACGGTTGCGGCGGGGGCGGCGGCGGCGCCCGACTGGCGCGGTGTGTCGCGTGGTTGTTGAGGAGACGACTGCTCTTACAACTACATACTTATGTACAGTTTAACTCGCCACACTGGGGGAGAGATCCAGGTATCTTTGAATGTTAATTTTTGGTTGTAGCTACCACTAAATCTGTAAAATCTGATATATGGCTCAAGATATTTTGCAATCGTTTTCGAAATTTACGTTATTATTTTGCAATAGAGAATGAAAGTCAAGTTTGGACATCCTGAGTTCTTTTTTCAAAGACTGTACTTTGAAATCATAGAGCAGCACTTTGTCTTTGCAAAGTTGACAGCTGTCAAATGAAATTAACTAGTGATGTTCAAATCTTGGAAATAATCGGGTGTATATTTAATCGTTTCATGTATTTGTTACAGAAGGAAAAGAGTATTACTGCGAGAAACACGACATGTACAACCAGTCCTGTAGCGTTTCATTTTCTTCTCTCAATCAAATGCAACTCAATGTACCAGAACCGGTAGAACCTAGAGAAAACACGAACATATTCCCTGATTCTGACGAAGATTATCCAACAGAAAATAATCTTAATCAGACAGATTTCTCGCACACCAAACCGATTGTTATTGAATCTGAACATACCAAGTATGATAAGTTTCGCGAAGTTGACTCCGCCAATCATTCCTTTGACGATGGCATTGATGTTGTCGACGGGGTAAAACCTAATACGAACGGTTGTGACTACGATACCAAAGGAGACAAAGTGCAGAAGAAAATACAAGGGAATTCGGTCGACAGTGGCATATCAAGTAACATGAATGGTACTAACAATCACAATGGTGTTACAAACGGTGATGTTATTGAGAACGGACACACAGATCTTGCTAAAGTAGATATAGATAAGTTAGAAACAGAGAAGAAAGGGCTTCCTTCAAGGTTGTCAGATCTTTCATTGAAAGATAGCGAGAGTACTGTGAACAGTGTTACTACTAAGGACACGAGTAGTGATGACGATAAGTTTGAAAGTGATCAAGACATCTCGCCTCGGATAAAGACCAATGGCATGATTAATGGAACTGAGAAGAAGAATGGCGTATCTTTAAATTTGAAATTGCAGAGTGAGATGAGGTAAGAGACAGTGTCATATATCTATTGGTAAATGTCAATTGACATATTAAACTACATTGTGCTGGGCTGTGCATTACGGTAGGACGGTTTACTACCATCATCGACTACTGACAAAATTGTATGAAAAATTGACCAGCGCCCCTAGCGTATTTCGCAGGAACTATTTTTTTTTAGTTAAATACAACGTCGATTGTGCAGATTGAAGAAAATTGCGCTAGAACTGATCAATAAATACACTCATTAGTTCTAGTATTACCGTAATGGTGATTATCTTCCGCAAAAACCTTAAGCTCTAATTAATTATATAATTCGTTGTTACAGTTTCCAACAGCCGACAGTATGGAACGTGCCGGCGAGCTGTGACGTGGTCGACGCGTGTCGTGTGCCCAACGAGCCGCCGACGACGGAGTCTTTATTAGACACTTTCACATCAGAAGAACGCGCCGCGCTTGCCACTATACCCGCCTCTAAGAACACTGATGATCTGTTGTTGTTAGCTCAACTTCATAAAAAAGGTCAGTATGAAGAAAAAAATACCTAAAAAAAGGACTCAAAATAAATAAATTTTTAGTGTGACGTAGGGATAGTTGCGATTTTCTACGTACCTTGTATTTCCGTCGTGAAGAGTACGTTCGGACATGAAACAAATTTTTAGTGAAAAAGTTTTTTCTAATCGTATTTTCTCATCGACTTGTTGAAACGAAATTTAGATATAATATACTATTTTTTAACACACAGGTTACTTCCGCGGCGAACAGCACTTAGAAGAAATAATGTTTATGGAGAACGTGAGCCGGTCGCAACTGATGCAGCTGCTAGATAAATTCAAGGACGTGCTCATTACATTCGAGACTGAAGACCCGGCGGTCGCCATGTTGTACCCTTATCAATAACTCACACACATTCTGACAATTGTTATACCGCGTCTCCCAATTCCCGTCATAGGCTAAGAGCCGTTACACAATATTGAAAGTTGCCGGGAGTATCAGGCTGTTTTTAAAACCTGTTTTAATATCGTAAACGGGTAACAGTCTATTAATACAGGCTTCGGTCGATAGCTTGAGTTGTAATAGTTTAGACTGTACGTTTAGCAAAGAACTCCAATACTTTTATTACTGCGTAATGACTCTAAAGGCCTTTTACATTTGTTTTGCATTGAGTGAGATTCAGAAACCTCGGTTGTGAAGTAAGTAGAACACCAGATATTCTCATATCTGGCGTTTCTAGAAGTTTTTATCCGCCTGATAACGTAACTTTAAATTTTCAGTCAACGGATTGGGAGATTTGATAAACGCGGTTTGAGTCTTTTATGCCGGATTGTTGTCAGTAGTTTCTTCCACATTGATCATAGTGCCTTTAAAGCTACGGTCTGAACATTTGTAATCTCTGTGTCTGCTTTTGCTTTTGTCAGTACAGGCATAAAACAAGCTAGTTTAAAATTTAATATTTCTCTTCATTCATAGATGCCGATAAATTGAAATTACTTCATAAAATGTAACGTCTTTTAAAATATTTATTATTTGTTTGCAGAAGTAAGTTTGTCAGTTTGTATAATTTCTTCAGCTTGTGTAAAAAATATCCAGTGTAACTCGCTCTCTAATAAGGCACACGTTTTATTATGTTGATACATTTTTAATTTTAATTCTGATACAATAAAAAGCTCCTGGGTAATATTGGTACTAGTAAAATGTAATTGTGGTTGGCTGTTCCTAAATTTTGTAAAGAATACCTAGGTACTTATTTATATGTTGTTAGATTATTTATGCTTAGCTACTAAATAATAGTTATGATTTCGAATAGAATTTATTGTACCTTAGTATAGCATCACATCTTTTCCCTGTGGTGAGGAGAAAATATCGTTGTTAATATTCTATTTATTGATACCAGATAGGTGCTAGAGTCCATTTTTTATAAACACGATTCACCATGAATAAATTACTGCCATAAAAACATAATATGATATACATTATCGAGTATTTTATTGATATCGAATGTAATCTGCAATTTCGTTTTGCAATGTGTACTAAAATTAAGTCTCCACAATTTACCAGCTTTACTTATTGTAAATACCATGATACATTTTGTATACCAATAAATGCATAAAACAGATTTTATTGTTGTTTTTATTCATAACCCTCGTAATAAGTGTAATATGAGTACAATTTTATCAAACTCAGTTATATCTCCCGTCGGTAACCCAGCTTTGGAAAAAAATCTGTAGTTGGTTACATTACTTTTCTTTTACTTTTATCTCCTGCACATTATCTATACACATGTCTATTATGCTTGAGCTTACAATACTTATAAAGATTTTCCCGTTTACGAATATAAAAAATATGCGCATTACAACTTAACTACACTCGGAATATTAACTCGATTCTATAGCACAAACGGACGCCTCACGTCACTAACGTCACACTACATAATCTGTCATTAACGTCATTGTCAGTTGTGTATGTGCAATCGCGAAATTGTTATTGTTTTCTATTGTGTTGTTTGCGAAATCAAATTATAAAAATGAAAAACTTCCCCGTATTCGTGTTTCCAGTATCTTTGGAGTTTTATTTGAATGCACGACACACTCATAAACAACTATTGACTGTGTACAATCCTTACGACTTCTCAGTTAATTTCAAAGGTAATATGCGAATCTAAGACGTGTCGTAATTATCTTGTTGATTTTTTTGTGATGGACGCGTGTGGTTTTTTGCAGTGCTATGTACGTCTCCGAACAAGTTCACGGTGATCGACCCCGAGGGTGTGATCGCTCCACAGAGCTGTATAGATATAGTGGTTCGTTACACACAACCATCTGTTTCCCACTGCGACACCATAGAAAAGTTCAGGATAACTATGTATGACAAAAACACCCAGCAGGTATGAATAATTTATTTAAAATCTCTGTGTATTATTTATTCATGATTCATAGTGATTTTCAATTTTATTTTTCCTTCATTTATTTTAAGTAGTTATCCTGGATATTGCACAAGGTCTTTCACTTAAATATCAGTGTCATATACTACCTTTGCATACAATTGACCTAATGAGAAAAGCAGCATTAGAATTTGACTGATGAGAAGCAACATTGGGGGCAATAAGTAATAAACAAACTTTATTTCCTAATTTCAGGCACTGGGTAAAAGAGATATACCAACAAAACTTATAGAAGGAGAGCCATCAAGTACAAATCCAGAGAGTTTAGGAGATAATTTCCACCCAATACTGTCAAGGGCTGCTCCATTGAAACCTGCTGAAGAACAGAGCCGAGATAGAGTAACCTGTCAACACCCGTCACATCACAGGTAAACCATATTTTATTTAATTATTTAAGATTTATGTGCTTCTTGCTTTGCCCTGTGTTCTAAACATTAAATAATTTGTAATATTACACCTGAAAGAATAGAGTAGGTAAAAATGACTAATAATCACACTTTTTAATAATTACTATGAATCTAGTTTATTTTATATTATTTCTAAGAAAAAAAAGGATTGCATTTAAATGTATCATAATATTTTTTATACCCTTCAGCAGTCTAAAATAACTTCATGACTGAAGGTCATGTAGAGTCATGTCAGTTTATAAAGTAGTTTTAATAAAAAGAAAACTGTACAACAAATCTTGAATGGCTACAAACTTCATTCACTGCCGAAATTAAGATTTATCTGAATAACAAAAAATGTGTCACTGATAACTCTAAAGTATGTCAAATAATAATAACCAGGCCTTGTTGATGACGTAAATGTGGTTCCCGTAAAATAATAATCAGATTTTAAACAAAAACAAATTGTATCAAGACTGTGTTCTTTGTTCATTTTAATACAGATAACACAATTAGTTGTAAAGATATAATTCATGTGATAGCACAAAACATAAGTAATTAAATCAATAAAATAAAATTTCTTGTTTGATTTGAATTTATTCTGTAATATGAAAGTCTTCATGACTTGCAAATAGGTAATATGCAAATCACCTGATTCAGTTGTGCTGAATACACAGAATGTCTTATTTAATTTATACAAGATATTTATACACTTACCATTGTGGTCTATAATAATATATCAAATAGCTTTTGACAGAGATATGTAAGATGTTTGTAAATGGGAATAAATATTGCAGTCTTGGGCTTGCTTAACATGTAGGGTAAATTTTTGTATTTATGAACGGGTACTTAATAGTAGTATGCCTTTTGGCTACTAAGGCTTCTGAAACTAAGCATATTGTGAAACTTATTTTGAATAGTATATGATCAATTTCTTTATAAAGATATATCTTTACTTAGCCTAGCTCTATGTCCATCTGCTAGGCTCAGGCCTACTACCTAATTTTTTTTTAAACTCCAATTTGTATACTTACAGAGAGCCACAGCCAGTGAACATAGTAGCTGTTGCTGTCAGTATATGTTGTATAGCCGCTCTCCTACTACCCACACAGCCAGAACAAGTGCTCAAGTCACAATGGCCTGAATGGCTTCATATCGGCTCTAACCTCAAACTGGTGTTCTCATTTGTTCTTGGCCTTGTATGCATGCTAGTATTGAGGCCATAGACATTGTGTAATATTGTAAATAGGTTTGTATTATGAAATTTTATTGATGTATTGATGTTTATAATAGGTTATCTACTTATTGGTGTTACATTGTTGAAGTTATTACTTATATAATTAAAGGAATAAGGACTGTGGACCAGAACTTACTATGTCAAGTCAAGGTTGGAATTCAATGTTAAAAGTAGTCAAATAGTCATTGTCAAAAATATGTGTACACTATTGCAATTTCAATCTCTTTTTTTGTTTGAAAATATCAATTTATTTACTGTCATTGCTCAAAAACCAACTATGAAGTTAATATACAGTAGTAATTCCATTTTTTTCATTGTAATGAATGGTTTTGAAAATGCGATAGTGTATATACTATATATGAAACTGACTGTTCAAAATCTGACACCAATTAGGGTTTCAGTCTGTTCAATTGTTAATCATTATGGTATCATAGATATAAATAATACATATGAATGTATAGAATTAAAATGCCTATTAAAATTTGCCCCAACTTTCTCTAAGACAATAGCAATAAAATTTCATGATACACAATTCTTATAGAATAATAATAAGTTTATTTATAAACCATGACCACAAACATTATGATGTCTGATACGAATCTAAATGAAATACTAAAGGCCAGTTTTATATCCAGATAAGTTTCAAATAACTTATCCAATAGATAAAGTGGCAGCAAATGTGTGAATTCTGTCACCATTCTATATGATAAACTATCACATACTTATTCGGAACTGGTAAAACTGCGTGCCCACTGCGTCGGAACAGGAGCGTACGGACCGTAAGGATTTGTTGCTTTGTATTGATTTAAATGAATCAGCATTTCGGCGCTATACAAATTAATAGATGGTAACAAATTCTTACAGTCTATACGCTCGGATTCCAAAGCAGTGGACGCGTATCATAAATGTTAAATTGAAAAATGTATATAATATGGTTTTAGGCAGCTTAAATAGACACATTGCTACATTGAGAGACTATTGTTCGACTATAGGCATTAAAACTCGCAAATCTCCCTTATTTTGTAAATATAATATGGATTATGTTTTATTCTTATGAAACATTAATATTATAGTACTGTATCATTTTGACATTTTCAAAATTAGCTATCGATAATACAAAGCATTTTCTCATCATATTTCTTTTTTCATGAATTTATTAATTGAATGACTCCAATCATTCCTATGTTGGGATTGTTTTTTCGTATTTAACTAATAACCATGGTGTTTTATCGGTATGTTTTAAATTTAAATTTTCAAAGGCGGTTTGGTGTTCCTCAAAGGATTAGAAGACTGTAAAATGATATATTATACTTTTATAGAGATAAAAAGTGATAAAGATACTTTCTCATGCACATTTATGATTTACTACATTAAGTGGCTGTTCCACTTAAATCTGTAAAATAAAATACTTACCCCCGGGTTCTGAGGTACATTTAGCGGTAGTTTATCTATTCAATAGTGTTTTTTATATGAGTTTTAACGCTATTGAATAGATAATAATAGATAATTCAATACCGCTAAATGTAGATACTCAGAAACCGGAGGTTTATCATTTTGCAGTTAGCTAGTCCATCATGGTGGGAACACTAAACGTAACTATTTAGTACCTTTCTTTAACTATTTGTTGATGCGAGTGTGAATTGAATTTTACTTTAATTTAGTCATAATTTGTGATAGGTGTTTGGTGCAAAAAATTTACATTGTGTGATTTCATTTTTAAATAGGTGCTAATATTTTTAATCAAATTAAGTTTGGTGTTTTAGTTTTAAATTACTTTCTATTGACGTCGTACCTTGCTTTTAAAGCTACAGATAAGTCAAAATATTATTGGTGTGTTTTTTAATGGAACTTGTAACATAAAGGTTTTTTCATGTACCTACTGGCTAGTATTTAATGTTTGTGTTATTTTGTATAGAAAACCGCTGTAGTATATGCTACAAAGGCATGCTAGATTGTTTTGTAAATAATTGTAAATCGTATAGTATTATTATATTATACAGCCGTTATCTCGCCGATAGATCGGTGTAGAAAAGTATTTTTACTACGAGTATGAACTTATTTATTAGCGAGATATACAGCTGAATACTCAAATGACACTCAATTTTAAGGTAAAAGTACTTTAAGTAACAGTGGTAGTTTAAGACCTACATACATAGGTAGATAAATACATAGAATCAAGCCTTTTTTCCATATTAGTAGACAGAGACCAGAGAACGCCACTTGGTACACTCCTTACAAACTTTCCTTACATCATTCATATCCATACATCTTGTCATATCTTAAAATTGAGTTACGTTTGTGTATTCGGTGAACCTCTGTTTCAAGAACCCAAGATCTATTTGCTACACCACGGTAATTTGAGAGTAATATAATAAAAGACCTTATTCACCCAGTAATAAAGTATAAAATACTTTCCTATGTTACTCTTCATTGTGAGTGCGGGACATTCATTAGTACAGCTGTAATATAACACTGATGTACAGACTTTCCTTACACAAAAATAACGAGGATTCGTTGATAGTAAAGCATTTTTGTGATCAAATTATGTAAATAGGACAAAAAACAATGCTTATGAATGCATGTAATTGTATTTTTTATTAGATGCCCTGTGATTTGGGACCACCTGCTGTGAAAATGTTCATGCCAAATATATCTACAAATCAATCACTGTATTGTTTTATTATGGAAATACTTCAATAGAACCGTATCTTCGTTGACACTTCTTATGACCAGAATGCTGGCTGCTCTGTAAGAGCACATATTATTATATTAATCATTGCCATACAATGTGGTAATGATGCCAGTATTTTAAGATGTTTCCGGTGGAAAACGATGTGGAGAAGTCCCCATTAGGTACCAATTATCTTCTTTTAACTAATAAAAACAAAACAACAACAAATCAGGAATCAAACAATCTATTCGTTTTAATAACTTTATTTGCTATAAAAGTTTGTATTGACTAGAACGTATCTTGCGTGATCCTGCAAATGCGCTAGCTGGCTAGTTTTGCTGCTATTTAGTAAAGGAGAAATACAGAAAACATTTTGTATCTAATATTATTGACTAGCATAAAGTAGAACAGTACTTAAATGTAAATAAATTAGTAAAACATGAAATATCTCTTACTTGGCTAATAATAATCAAATAATGTATTAATAAATCTATAACAGGATTTTGTTTGTACTCTATCATCACACTACAAGGCACCTACTGTCGTGTCAAGACAGATTTGAGATCAGAGAAATAAACACCTAAGTTCACTTACTTAAAATACTAAAGTTGCTAAATTGTCTACTGCTAGCTGTAATGCGTCCTAACTTTTGCCGCAGCTTCAACTGTGAGATGCCCTACTCCATTCGCGTTGAGAAAATAGTGATTTATCGTTTGCCTCTAAACATTGTTCTTTGAACTCGATTAGTATTTTTTCAGCTTCGTGACTGGTCAGTGGGCGTGGCTTGGCTACACACACATTCTCAACGCACACGGACTAAAATATAGAGAAAAAATCTTAAGTAGATACTGGGTTCCTGAAGAATTCAAGCAGATTTCTGAATCGTTAGACTATACTTTTTGACTGAACTAAATGTGTCCGAATAGAAGTGACCTGCACAGTACAATATCTACAGATTAAAATAATTCTTAAAAGTAAATACGCTGTAACGTAACTTGCTATGATATGGCTTTTACGTATAGCAATGAAAATGGGGTGTACAGACAGAACTTCCTCAAATAATTCTTTGAACTAAGTTATTAAGAAAAAGAGACTTGTAGACATTATTAAGATGAAATTTAAAAGCGTTTGTCGTCGTAAATTGTTATTAACTCAGTAGGTAAGGCGTCCGCGTAAGCGGCCAAAATCAAATCTAAGGACCCCTACTTTAATTTTTGTGGTCACTTTAAAGTTTGAGTTTCAGTTACTATCTCTTATAGTCATGGAAGCCTGTTATTTGATTTCACTCAAAACAACATACAAATACATATCATTTTACAATGGAGTTAACAATTTGAAACAATCAACATTCACAATAATTTACAGTAGACCCTAATTGCACTAATATAATTATTTTATTATAGGAATTCAATGGACAGAAATAGTTCAATCCCTCAACAAGAATATCACAATTTAATTTATTACATATTAATATTGCTTCGAAAATTCTTTGAGATTGTTAATAGGAACATTAGCAGATAAAATATTGCTGTAATCTTATATTAATTATTAGCTTGGTGCATTGAGGCCGATTTAGTATGAGATCAAGTGTTTAAGTTAGAGACTCACAATGTACCCATAGGTACAGTTAATGATAAAAATATTTGTGTACTTGTGTATCTACTTAGTACACGCAATAAATAATAGGTACTTGCTAATAACTCTTTTAGTTCATTTCTTTGTTTTATACTGAAACGATGGGTGATTTCCAAAAAGATTTTTCTCTTCTACCTAGATTGTATCTCAACTTAGTAAAGTACTAGACAAAACTTAAAATTATAAAGTAAACTACCTATATTTGGTAAAAATTATTAATCTTACTGTTGAAATTATAAAGTATTTCAGCATTTTGTTTTCTAAATCTGCCTCATTTTGCGTAAAGATTAGTATCACGTGAAACTAGATTTTTACTAATATTCTAATTATAACTATAATTTTATTGTTCTTTTATAATCACTTGCTGAAATTAGGTCCTGCTTCAAACAATAACAGATCTTGTTGACTCATAAACGTCGAAAAGTTGAGGGTGATACTGACATTAACAGACCCTTTAGAATAACATATTATTGTTACTTGCACTCATTACAGGACACAGTTTCAGCAAACAGGATAGTAAAGCTATAGGTGAATCTATAATTAGATAAGTACTAATAAGACAAATCCTACTTATCTAGCTTTCTACTTAATAATTAGTGGTTCATAAAATTTCATTATTAAAGCGAAATTGAACATGTGATATGAATGTATCATTAGGTAATTATCAAACATCATGATATGCTACAAGTCAACCATGATATGAGTAAAAAGTGGGTGAAGGACTGTTGCTACCTCTGTATACTTCAATGAGTTTAATCCATCTGAAGACATCCTATCCTTTGAGAAACTTAACACCTTGTGTCTTGGCTCTCTGTAAATAATAAATAGACATTTTATTTCAATTGATACCATGTTAGGTAGAAGTTAATCTATACTATATGGGAGTAAACTGACAGTAAACAAAGTATGAAATATCTTAAAATAGCCATCTAAAATGAATAAATAAAATTTACAGATAACTCACGTTTTTCTTTCTGGTCTATGAGTAAACATGTGATACCGACTGGTATCTGGTTCAAATCTGCACAATTTAAGATTATGTGCCTCGAGACGTGAATACAAGTCATCATCTTCACCTCCCCAACCATAGTAATCATTGCTCATGCCATTTATTTCTTTGTATTGTCTTGACCCTATTGCTATGGCACCACCAAAGAGGTTTAAGTATGGCAGCACAAATCTGAAAATAAACAATAATTCTCCTTACTATCCTTCTTGGTAAGAGGAAAATTATTTGAATCAAAAAATGAAAACTTGCCTGAACTTATTGATGCTGGAAGACATATGTCTAGGTCTTTCTGTGCATGCATACAAGTTTGCAGGCTTCAGAGGAAGTAAATCAACATCATGTAGTACCAAACAAGGATACCCTGCTTTCATGGCCGCCACAGCTCCTATGTTTAAAAGCTTAGCTCTGTTAAAAGGACGCGAATCCACTTGTTCTATCACAAAGATGCGGTAATGGATATGCTGACGATGAAAAAACGTATGCATGTATACTAAGAACCCTCTTAATTGCTCTGCTCTGTCACTGTAATATAAAAATAAATACGATCAGAATTATTACAAATCTTGTACTAATAAATAAAGCTAAATTTAATGGCTCTTATTATCGAATTTAAGCTATTTTTAGTAATATAGAGCACAATGTTTATATGTATGATTTACTGACCGATATGGTACAATAATGGCAGTACTATATTTGGGCTTGCAGTCAGAAGGAGCATATTCACCACCTTCTCTTATCTTATGTCCTTCTATCAAATCCCCATCAACTAAACTAATGGACAGAGTAGTTTCATCGTGTATGACGTCTTCATAATCACAGTCAATTAAAGCAGTGCTCGAGAAATTCTCAGCGATTTCTTCAAGAAGATTGTTAAGAATGTTTTCTTTTTCAATATACTCGTAAGTTCGGCGTGCGTTCATATCAGGATGCAGCAGTATTATCAGTGTAATGACAACAATACCGCAGTATAAAATTTTCTTCTTATTCGCCTGTCGCATTTTTATTGTCAACAGAAAGTTACTAGAATTAAGGCGTTTATAAAATATTGGGCGTTCTAAGTACACAAACAAATAATTAATGGAAATTAATATAAAAAACTAATAGAGAAGCTTGTGGTTAAAAATATTGATTGTACAATATTATATTGTCATTTTGACATTGCAGAAAACAGCTGATTTCTCGTTCGGAATTTTTAGGACGTAACTTTTTTAATACACATTCATTTGAATAAAAGATCTCGGAGCTTTAATAGGTAGGTATACATTTAATTGATATTAATTAAGTGGTTTATTAGTAGTAAGAATTTAATATGAAATGCAAATGTATTTTATCAATTATCTAGACCAATATCATTGGATAATTAAAATTTGATTGAATTACAAACATTATACGAAAATGTGTGGGTAGTTTTACTATGCAATTAGCAAACACCGTGCAAAACTTAATATGAATGACAAATAATTTAAAGGGAAAAAGTGTTCAGTTTAGCTTTAAAATTAACTTTACGTTTAAAGTGATATAAAAATACCTTTTGTACTCTAAAGGAGTTTTAAGAACTGGCATAATTTCTGCGACAGCAAAGATGCCGTTTGAAAAGGATGAAAATTTAATGATTGCTGTGATTGACACGTCCGAGGAAAGTGAATTTTCTGTAAATTCTCCTGAAGTAATTAGGAAAAGCTCTATACCGGAGACGTTTAATACATCATGGGATCCTAGTTTCCACACAATTCATGATAATAAACAAAAGGAATTGATCAAGACGCCACCTTTTGTGAGCATAATGGTTGCTGACGACCCTAGTCCCGAACTTGGGAGCACAACACACAGTTCTACTCAAACGGATATCTATTTGAGTCTGCCTGTTGAATGCAGTTACGCTGACGTGAGTCTTTCCTTTAGCAAAGACTTTAATCTGCAAGACTCAACTTCAAATGACAATTCCGAGCAATCTTTGGGAAGTAAACGCTATAGACGAGATTCCAGTGATGCGGAACATAAACAAGAACGGCCCTGGAAAAAGACGAAATGTACCGAGTCGTGCTCATCTAGCACATCTGATTTGACAGAATCTAAACATAGATTAGAACAGTCTTCTTCTCAACTATCGAGCAATTCAGAGGTGTCGTTTAAGTCTATTAACAGCAATCAGTCTTACAAAATTCGGAAAAGACGATTGAAGTCTGACTCAAACTTATTCAAGGATGCTCTTCAACGGTCACGAAGAATTACGAATTTCAACAAACGAAATCATTCAGATAACCTTTCTCTTACACCAGGTAACTTTAAATCACTATCAAATTAGAAAAAAAATGCACTACATTCTGAATAGTCACAGATAGCCCTTATATAATCTCTATACGTAGGTAGGTACCTGGTACAGCAAATAATGGGGTCTTTGTAAATAATGCGATTCAGTTTGCTATTATGTATCAGGCAATCTATTGTCAGAAACTACATACATGACCCATAGGTACCATGGCCTTATTATTATAGAAAACTCAATGTCCGTTCCGAGCCAAATAGCCAGGCATTGATACTCAAAAAAATTGTTCAGTTTTGGCCTATTAATTACACATCAATAAATGGACGTAAACACGATTAAACTGCACCAGATATGTGCCTACAAGGTACCATGACATTTAGATAAGAATGCATGCAAGTACGCGTATGACGATTTACTAACTGGGGATAGTTTAACAACTTGAACTTATTATCACACTGTAGCCACTTGATAACTCTTTTTGTTGCAAACATCTTAGTTCAGTCAGCTGCTAATATAGTAGTGACATCATCGATCCGCCTGGACATTCAAGTCTGGTTGTAACGGCCGTTGCGACAGGTCATAAAGCGCGAAATCTTTACAAACATTCGATCGTGTTTGGACAAGCGAATATAGACTAGACTTTAATGAAAATATTAACTATTTTTGCTATAATTTGTTGTCTTTATGATGGGTACCCTGGCTCATAACAATATTAAAGTTGAGTTGGAGATTGAGTGTGCATTAGACACGGGACAGTTAAGTGAAATGGAGTGGTTTATGTTGTCAGCAGGAACACCTCGGAAGGAGAAGAATTACCGGCGGAATAACAAGTCTAAACCATGGAGGATTGTCGACCTGTGTGCATGGATTGGCAGAAAGGTAGTTAGTATCTTGACTTTCTTTTATAAGTTTGTTTACCGGTGACTTGATACAGAAAGATTACTTACCTAGTCTTATAAGTGTTACTAAACACCATGCGAGGTTCGTAGGTTCTTAAAATGCAGCGATCTACTAACCATTTTTATGACCTTTACCGGGTAGAGACACTAGGAGTCGTGTGTTTATCCGGTTGAAATGCACGCGACTCCGAGGCTCTCTCACTACACTAGTTAAAGGCCTCCCGACTTCATAATCTAGTACATATTCGTATCCAATATTCAGTAGCCAACCAGTAATAAAATGTAGATTAACATATTATTTCATTTATTTATAGATTGATCTAGTCTAAAGGGCATCAAAACAAAAACTTGACGTCGATTATATGCAGCTGTGAGATTGCGATACTGCACTGTATGACTATATTGAATATCTTGATTACTTCAAATTTAAACTATAATACCGGTCGAAAGCCTTGACAGCCACTTGTATATATTTTACCTGTTTGTTGTAGGTATTTCTTGTTCAGAGTATCACTCGCGTCGATATCTTTTTAATATGAAAAAAGTAGTGCCCTTCTTCTCGAGCAATGATTAAGGTAGTTACTGCGGATGCTTATGAAGGTCACCATCGCTCTATCAATGCGTCTGGTGACCGTTGCATTTTGCGGTAATAAACCCGAGACTGCTGGAATGTCCACAAATTACACTGTATGTAGCCACTAGACAGTGATATTAAATGCCATTGCAATTTAAGGAAATAATGAAAAGGCGTTAAAACCTTCTTATCGTAATAACTTATAGGTAGCTTCGAAATATCACAATCACCCTAGATTGAGCAGTTATAGTCCGAATCCTATCTTTGCCTACCGGTAATTGTAAGCATTAGATAATTATGATATTGAAACGCGGATATCGTCAAAATCAGGACAGTCCCAGCAAAATAAGAACGGGAGTCAAGGATTTAATTATTGGTTTATTATTTTTTCGTCTCGAATGGGACTTGAAATTGCAACCGGTTCACAAAGGGACTGCACTGTAGGTAGGTATTATATGCCTACTAAATTAAAAGCGTCACTTTGTGATACGCACAGCGCACTCGTACATTCTTAACATTCTTTAGAAATCTTATTCTAGGAAACTGGATATCCTTGTTACGATATTGTATATGACGCGTAAATGCATCTATGAACTGGTTTTTTTGTTTTAGATAAAACGGTCATTTTGGTCACTTACTTTTATTAAGCTTGAGGTAAAAATGGTACACATAGCCTTGTTTTTTTATACTGACTACATATAAATTACAAAAAAGGTCGCACCCAGCAACATTTCTTGTGAACGGGTATCGAACTTACGATATTTGTCGCATGCAAAAAACCGGTAAATGTTTCAATGAAATGCCGACAGCAATGACGTCATGCATTGAGTTTATTTGGCTCATGACATCCATGCAAAGACACGTTAAGTAATGTTTGCTTGTGTAGGTAAATAATATGAAGGAATAATCGTAAGTGGTTTCGCCCTCTGTAATACATCTTGCCATATTTTTGGGTTATGGAAAAATAACCAATAAACTCGATCATGACGTTTTCTGTAGACCAACTACCAACTTTTATTACCAAGAAGCTATGTTCAAAATAAAAATCTTTAAATACGTTTACCCAGTTTCAGAGGGCCGTCATTTGCATGTTTTTTATTTTGGAGGTTGTGGTACTGTAATGTAAGCTCTCATACGTTCATGATAGAATTGAAAACTAAAATACAAAATTAATTAGATTCTTCTTCAGGGCTACCAATCCATCACTGGCCTTTACACCGACATCATTCGAGAGCCGTTAGTGACGAAACAGAACAATGAAACTTCTGATGAACTGAAAGAACTAAAAAAGTTTTTAGCCGAGGTGGATAAGAAGCAGGCGCGGCTGGCAGAGGAAAACGAGAGCTTGAAAGAAGCCATGAAGATGATGATGAACAAAATGGAACAACTCGAGGGTAAGCTCAGGTAAAACTTCACAACAGAATAGTATGATCTATCTTAACTGTTTTTTTTTGCCGCCTTTGAATGTCCCATTGCTACGCAAGGGTCTCTTCTCGAAAGGGGAAAGGATTGGTCTCCAACTACTTATTAACATTTTTAAATCAAGAAAATAAATACTTTTTGCAAAGCAAGGTCTTCCCGTTTAATTTGGTTTTTCATCGAAAGTCTAAGCAAAGAGCTACAACTTTGTCATTTGCTTGATTCAAAGAATATTGCAGTTTCTTTTTATGAATTATGTCATATACCTACATTACCTACTTACTGACACATTATCATTTTGGCTCTTGATGTTTAACAGGAACCAAGACTTCCTGGCAGTTAGACCTACTGCCTGTCCACCGCCGCCACCTCCCCCACCGCCGCCGCCCCCGCCGCCTCCACCCCCTCCCCCTCCCCCTGCGTCCAAGCTACCAGTTCGAGCACACACTATACCGCGATGTGGCTCCGCGCCGCCCCGGATAGCTGGACCAAGACTCGCTATCACTCCGCAAGATATTGCCAATGTCAAGTTGAGAAAAACTAGAGTAAGTTCTTAAACACATTTTAACGGTAAAAATGTTACAATTTACGGATAACGCTGAACTGCGTTAGATTTCTCCAGCAGCATTCTTATGAATAATGGAAGAGAAACGAAATACAGAGTGTGCGATGCAATAGTTAAAAAGTGCTCTCTGAGACACGGATGTCTACCATCTTAGTTCTTTACACCGGACTATTTACTAGGCATTTCTCGACAGATTAAGTCATGAATTAATTTTTGACCTGACTCGTGATTCGAAGCCGAGACCTCTGCGTAGCAGTCGTATACACCACTATCACCGACCGCGTCACGGAGGTCATCAATACTCAAGTAACAATTACAAAAAGACCTTATTACCCCATTTTCATAGAGTAATTAGTTTGACATAATAACTATAATGAGTACCTTCTGCCTATTTAGTATCTATTAACCTCAGGATTAATTGTGATTCAGACTCAGATAACATTGCTTAGTTAATGACCGTACCTGTGTTAGTGAGCAGTTAATGGATTTGTGATTTATTTATACACTACGATGGCTTTTTATCATGTATGTTTTCAAATCACGGAACCGTGGAATTCACGCGTTTGTGTGGGAATCGAACCCCCAGACACTTTACATTGCAAAAACAGCAGATAATTGAGTGGCAACTGTAGTTGGTATTTCGTATACTTTAAACGTGCAATCACTGTTAAAGCTAATTGTTAATAAAAAATACACTTTTTGAGTTATTTAAACACTACAAATTACACATATACATAGGTATTTAGTACGACTGGATTATCTATTAGGTTTGTTATTAGTTTTTACTTGTATAAACAGCGTCAAAAATTGCTTAACTTAAGAAAAATAACTTGAATACCACCAATTACTAAAATAAACTTTCAGCTCTGAAAACAAAATAATGGTGTTCCTAAAATTGTGGTGTTCGGGAGTAAGTATAAAATTACTTAATTTAATTTAGACTGTACTTTACAATTTTCAATATTCAGGACAATCCGGTGCGGTCAAAGCCTGCGGCCAAGGACAGTCAACAGCCCCTCGTGACACAACAGATGCTTCAGTCCACTCGTGCCAAGTTGGGACGAGCGCGGCCTGTCGCTTCATCAACTCCCAAACAACAACTCACTGAACTGGAGAAGTAAGTAACCTGTGCTATTTTTCGTAATGGTAGTCTCTTCCGTTGTGTTTGGAAAGCCTTCGGTTATAGCACCAGACGTTTTTAAAACGGCCAAATTACGCAGCAATCGTACTCGCAATAATGACCTTAACGTCAGTATAAAAAGATACCGCCATTTACAAGTAACCTTTAAATTTGTATATCATTTAAGACCCGTTTCGAGATGGAATAATGTTCAGTCACTATTCCAGTCCAGTTCTGGAATGAATAACTGGAATAGTGCTCGCAAATAAGACTCGCATTAATTAACTTTGGGTTTCCAGGTGCCTTTTACAAGAAACGACAGTAACGTCCCTGTACAGACGGCGAGTAGCACGAAATACCTTCCGCAGTGCAGAAGAGCTGCGACCACGGCCATATCCCGCAGCTAGGTGTTCCCGATCACCACATTCTCCTCGAGCTAATTCCCTTCCACGAGTTAGACCAATGTCACCGCTCAAGTTCCCAAACGGAACAACGCCTAATCACAATAAAGTAACAACAAAATGATACTTTAAGAATTTGCCATAGTAAAGAATAGTCTGAGCATTGAGCAAAGATTTAGTCAAAGACAACGAGTTTACACTTATGTTTAAATTTAAAAGATTTATAAACTCTTTTTATTAACGGATTCATAGACACCTACCATCGACGTCGTTTGTGTAGGTCAATGTCCGTTAAAAATTTAAAAGAAATTACCTTTATGGTTTGATTTTATGTTGAAATACATACATATTTAATGGATGTAATGAATATTATTTCACTTAAGAAGTTAGATCGATTATTAGATCTTTTATTACTTTTTGAGTACTTAGTTTACATCTTTTTAGTGTTTAGTTTGTGACGATAGTCCTGATTGATCTATTTGGAATCGCAGGCGCATTCCACTTCCAATCCGACTGGTTTAATTTATTTAGGACTGATCGAATGTTTAGACCATAATAATCTATGTACCTATATTAGAATTATGTAATTGATATTGATGAAATATAATTAAATAAATGTATTTAATTATACAACCAAACGGTTTGTTTTTTTCGACAAATTTTAGTAGCGTTGGAGACAAATACTTATTAAAGGATTTCAGGATTTGTTTGGTTAGTAAATTACGCTAACTACATGAAGATAAACATAGATAAGTGACAGCTACGCACTGACAAATAGTGAACTAAACCATGCAGTAAAAAATGATTTTTAAATATAATTCCAAGGATTAAATTTACTTAAATAAATAGATAACTCAGAGAAAGACAGATAATAGATCTCTGATATGAGAAACCTTGTACAAGGCTGCCGTATCATCATGTGGGAGCAATTTAATAATTTAATTCAAACACGTGACAGAAAAACGGTAGTATTTACTTACTAAGTAGCTACACATAATGAATACCTGACAGTTCACGGTAACTTTGCTATACATAGTGCAATATGTTCGTGTTGTATGAAATTTTCTTTTCATTACTCAATATGGCATCTTATGAGCGTATTTAAACATATTTGAAGGTCGTCGCGGGCTATTTATGGGAAGTAGGTATTTATATTTATTTATTTCGTAATTAAAAATATTAGTTAGAGACAAAATGGGCCATCCATTTTACAACTATTCTTAGCAGAATTTTCTGCTTTTGAATAGAAAATCATTTCGATCTCGTAACTTAGATCGAAAAATAATGTAGGTGCTATATAGTTTGCAAGATGCAGGATCATCGCTCACCAAACTGAAGACTGAAGTCAGAAGTAGAAAAATCCTACAAGCGCGTAAAGTACTTTTGCTGAATGCTGTGTGACATAATAATATATTGTAAGCACCTTATCAATGAATTTATCTTATTAATATCACCAATCGATTGTATCAGTTTGATAGTAAAAAAAGAGATAAAAAATCTTATTTAAGTACCTGATAGGTCCTTTGCATTTCTGAGAGCAGAAAAATCCAGTGAGGTTTTGATGACGTTAAATTTTATCTTGATTCCCACTTATATTCTGTTGCTTTTCACTTGTCAAGATTATTATTAAGATGTTGAGATACTAGCATTAAACTAACCTCACCTTATCATTATCTAACATGTTTACTATAAAGTAAAGAGACGTGGACGGATATTTAATCCTAAATTATATAAATTATTGTTATATTGCTGCTAAAGTATGTACAAACATCTCCCATTAAAGACTCAATAGAAAAATATGTAAATAATGTAATAAACCTCTACTTACTTTACCTAGTAAGAGGAAAATAAGCACGCATTACATTATACAACTCAGCAAATTTTATGTTAAACTGCTTGTGATAAATAGGGCTTTTTTATTTCTAACAGATTTATCGACTAGGTGGGTAAGTATAGTTCTTAAAATTAAGATAACAGTCGTTAAGCCTTGTTAACGGCTTTTCAGCAAATTCGACACTAGGTTAACCACTAACTAACTAACTAACTAACTAACTAATAAATCTGTAGAGAGGTCAATTCTGTACATTGAATATATTTAAAAAAAAACCAATGGGGGATGTTTAGTAACGGATACTGATACCGAATCTGCAATTTATAATTTTCTTTTCTGTTTGTCTGTCTGTCTGTCTGTCCTCCGTCTGTATGTGTCGCTATCACGTAAAAACTACCGGATAGAATGCACTGATATTTGGTATATGCATAGAATTAGTAGTGGAGCAATTTTTAGGATACTTTTTATCGCATAAAATTTCATAGATTTTTAGAAAATTGAAAAAAATACGTAGAAATCTTTCGAACCTGCGTTTCCCTAAAGAGACCATAGATGGCGTCAATCCATTTCACAACATTCGCATAGTTAAGGCCCAGCGCAGACAGACCGGAATAATCCTCGCGCGGTCTCGAGCATTTTCTTTACGGCTCGCGGATGCTCGAGCATGCTCGCGACTGCTCGAGCCTGCGCGAGGAAAACTTTCTAGGTTACCATTCTTCATTAAACAGGCCAGTTTTCGTGAAAATTCGTCGACGATGGTAGACTGGGCCATGATTATAATTGCTCTTTTGACTGAAGAAGAATAAAAATGACGTTCTCTCTCTTTAAACTCAGTAACAACATTGAATTTTTTCGTACGATGCTCGCGCGTCCTCGAGTATGCGCGGGGATACCCGCGCATACTCGAGGACACTAAAAAAATCCTCTCCGCTGCGCTCCTCTTGGTCTGCGCTGGGCCTAAGGGTCAGCGCAGACCAAGAGGAGCGCAGCGGAGAGGATTTTTTTAACGCACTTGAAAATCAACTTTAAACTTATAAAAATAAAGTGCATAATTGCTTGAACCTGACAAAAAATGCTCGCGCGTCCTCGAGGATGCGCGGGTATCCCCGCGCATACTCGAGGACGCGCGAGCATCGTACGAAAAATTTCAATGTTGTTACTGAGTTTAAAGAGAGAGAACGTCATTTTTATTCTTCTTCAGTCAAAAGAGCAATTATAATCATGGCCCAGTCTACCATCGTTGACGAATTTTCACGAAAACTGGCCTGTTTAATGAAGAATGGTAACCTAGAAAGTTTTCCTCGCGCAGGCTCGAGCAGTCGCAAGCATGCTCGAGCATCCGCGAGCCGTAAAGATAATGCTCGAGACCGCGCGAGGATTATTCCGGTCTGTCTGCGCTGGGCCTAACGCGGCGCCTGCCTGATACCTGTTGTTTGCACCAACCAATAGATGGCGTTATAAACCGCAACACAGCATGTTTTTCCTAATTAATTTATTTTGATTGCTTTATTGTAAAAAAAATACCTTTGAAACAGGCTTTGCATTTATAAGATTTTCAAACATAAATGTTGGTTTACGTGGTTGCGGTGCGGTCGGGATATCCTAGATGGCAAACTGAATAATTTCGTTTGTTGTCGTTGTTCGCCGCAACTAACAGATGGCGTTGTAGTTCGTAACACGTAATCAAATTAATTGGTTGCATCAAATAAATAAATTGGATAGCTATGAAACAAACTAGGTATGTGGTAGGTTTTAAAAAATAAACAACGGATGATATATAAAAAATAATTACGGGTTACGCGGTTTCGGACGTATCATCGCAAGTATACCTACATTATTACGCGTTTGAAGAGCTCCGGCGCAGATAGGTCTGTCTGTATCTATAATAATATTCTGAATCCAGACGGGCAATGGTCAGTCTATAATAAGGTATTATATTTTACACTGTAAACTGGTACGGATACAGACGAGAGCGGAAAGAAGGTAACCACAGGAAATCAGGCTTGCCTGAGCCTGTGTCACACTGTGTGCCCTTCGGGTCCCTTTCGTAAATAACCATTAGATTACAAAAGAGTTGTTAGCATTTTTATGTGTAGGTGTATCGAGTGCTTTGCAATTCGCGTGCTCAAACGAATAAGCAACAGTACGAAATTCACGCGAGCAGAGCCGCACGGGTCAGCTAGTCGATAATAAAAAAGGGGAAAAGTTTGCAGGATGTTCAGTGATTAAGTAGTTCAGTTACCAGACTAGTGTAACTTGTTAGTTCGTTTGTAACCAAGTTATTTACAACCGAACCTAATAACCGAAATAATTATACATGTGGAGTTAATAATTTGGTAAGTAGTTGACTAAAAAGTAGAGTTATTCATGGAAACCTGTGGAAATGAATGTTTGAAGTACCTACTGATTAGAAAAAATATTTATGGATAGGCACGTTACGCACTAACACCTGTGTAGAAAGATATTATTTATACTTACAAGTACCTAGGTACTTACGTTATATAAATTATGTGGTACGAGCAGCCGGCACAAGCCCCGGCTTCGCCTCGATTATACCTTGTTAACCTTTGCAACTTACACACTGCAATGTTCCTCAAAAATCACTCCATCTGTAGCCAAAAACCGCATGAAAATTCGATCTTTAGAATTAGAGTTTAAGTATCACAAACAGGCAGGCACACGGCAAGGGTATTAGGGAAATTTGTTTTATAATACGTAACGATTAGTCAAAAAAAAAGAACATTGCTTTTTATATAAGTCGGTTTAATTTATCATTCTTCAATAAGATTTCTCTTCACACACAATCATCACATACAAATTATATGTTATAATATTTTCTTTCGATCGCATCACACTTTCTTATTTTCTATCTCATCAGTACATAACTATTTTATCACATTAGCGACACGCAGTAATTAGTTACCTGCTGTCATAATTAAACTCACGCCACTTTATACAACTCTGAGAAAATCAAATTACTTTACTTACATACTACTTAGTATTTTGTACGGTATATAAAATACCGATTCTTGTGCCTTCGAATCTAGTTCAATCGGGTACTCAATATGCTTTCAAATTCTATACATTGATACTCACATCCTAAATGCTTAAACTGTGAAGTCCCACTATTATTGTGTGGTGGGTTGGAATAATATGGATTCGCTAGAATTATAATTATTAATGAATAAATAACTTTAATGCTCGCTTCTGGCCATTTAGCGGCAGAATTTGCTTCCCCATCAAGTCTATGTTCCCTTCTCTAATATTCCTTTACTACATAATAAATCATTTCTTGGAGTCAGATCGTATCTTTTTGCCAAATTGTTCACCTTCTTCTATAGTCGTTGTGAGTTCACAACCTTTTGTTTCAGGTAAAACAAATGTTACAAAGGCAGCTATTAACGGTACTATAGCGAAAGCAACTGGAGGCATCCACAAGGCCTGATCTCTTAAACCTATAACGAATGGAGCTATCATAGAACCTATTCTCGCTGACATTGATGATATACCGATTGCAGCATTACGAACGACGGTAGGGAACAGCTCTGTACAGTACAAATATACAACTACGAAGACAATAAAGCTGGCTACTACGCCAATACTCGCGAAAACCACTGATCCTATACCTTCAGGTATAAAAGCTAATATGAACAAACAAACTGCACAGATCAGGTGGAATATTATCACGATTGTTTTTCTGCCTATGCATTTCATTATAGGTATAGCCGCTATAGTGCCAATTAATGTGAAACTGGCACTGCACGCGACATTGACGAAGGCATTGCCACTCAGTTGGCCTACGTACTGCGATACACCATAGAAACAATAGCTACAAGCTAGCCAGTTGAACGCCATTGCAATACTATTCTTCCTCAAGTTTGGAGTGCGGAAAAGGTCAAATAAGTTTCCTTTCTTCAGTTGATGTTTTTCAATAGCCGCTTGATAGGCTTCAACGTCAGCTTTGATATTTTCAGTGGGACGTTTGTTTCTGCAAATAATAATGGATGTTAGCATGATAAATTGCTTATGTATTTTATTGTACTACGTATCGTTTTAGAAAACTTACACTTTAGCAACTCGCTCCAGGAGTACGATGGCCTCTTCTGTTCTTTTCATTGCTATTAACCATCTTGGCGTTTCAGGAACCAAGAAGAAATAAATGAGCAAAATTATAACGGGTACAGATATTGCCAATTGGAAATCAGAGTAATCTCTGCAGAAGTAGGCAAATACGGGTACCAGCATATGGCCCAAATTGAATGGTATCTGATAGACTGCTGAAATCACATCTCTGTACTGTGTTCCGACGAATTCCATAACGATCACGAATCCTGTTACCATTGTACCTCCAACTGACATCCCGACTAAAAAGCGTAAAAATGTGAAAGACCAGAAATCTGGCACATAAGCAGCTGCTACTCCGGCAGCTATCTGGATAACTACTGCCAACAGAAGAGGACTCTTACGACCGAATCTAAAAAAGATAATCTCTATTAATTAAGTTGCAATAGACGGGATTTTTTTATATTTAGTATTGTTAATGAATGTTACCTCACCTGTCTGAAGCAATTCCAAAAAATACACTGCCCAATAATGTGCCTAACTGAAATAGGGTCTGTGTAAAACTCGTTAGCCACTTCTTGTCGCATATCAAATCCCATTCCATTATAATAGTTCTGCTGAAAACTGACGTATCATACGTCGGATCTGGACATGGGCATGTATTGTTTCCCAATTCGCCGCAAGAGTAAGAAACTTTTGGAGCCAAGAATAGAATAGCCATTTGATGAAATGCTACTGGGAACTTTGTTAGGAAGATGAGCAGACATAGCCAAAGGTGATATTTCCCAAAAGATCCGGTTACTTTTTGTATTAAGTCTCCGGTTACCTCCTTAACAGGAGGCTTTCCTGAAAGCAGCAAAAAGTTTTCCTTGAGTATTAAACATAAACTGTGCCTGCTTGCATGCATATTAAATCTACGATCATGACTTCAGTGTCTTGTAGTGACATCTTCAGTGCCAGTCGTGCCAGACGAAGTTTATTGCGGAAATTAAATCAGTTATCTCATCGTAGAAGGCATGCTATAGCCAGAAATTTGCATTTTTGTAAGTGCTACAAAGGTCAAAGTAGTATACTTCACGCCCGGCTTTATTTCAATACCTGCTTGTATGATCATACACAAACGTACAACATTTTGTCTTTCGTTCTCCCTTTCTCAAAAAGCGTGTAAGTATCAGGTACGACCGAAAATGTTATTGTTTTTGATTAAGAAGAATAATTATACGCAACCGAGCATTATTTTAACAAGGTATCCTTGCAGATTGACACAGTAAACAAAATACTGGTATGAGTAGACCAACAGACACTCATCAAAAAGCAACATAATATACATTAAGATTGATATTTAAGTACGGAACTCTAAAAAAAGCGGTCGTTAGTTGCAAATGGCCTCCAATCATTCAATTGAACTTTTAAAATTCGTTTTATCGTTCAGTTCTATTGTTTCATGAATTAAGATCATTAATTTTAATGCTCCTAATTTGACATGTTACTGTCGCTTCCTATTCAAAATATTTAAAAAATATTACCTACTTGAGTACCTATGTTTAATAATTTAGTAAATAAAACTTGGCATACTTACTTAGCGGTATTGTCTCGAAATACGTGAGATATTCCCTCTGACATTTCAGCTTATCAATTTATTTTTATCTCTTTTCGTATACAAATGACATTTAGCTAGATTATCTTGATAGACATATTACACCATATTACTTTAAAATATTTATTGATAAACAGATAGACTAAGCCATAATTGTGGACCTCCATGGCTGATTGCGCCTATTTAATTAAGTAGGTACTACAGTACCTAACAATCATGTACTAACTAACTAGATATACTTACAATAAAGTTTGTGTGAATAAAACGTTAGAAACTACAAATTATGCCTATTATATAAGAATATCATAAGATAGCATCACACGTAGGTAGCAGTTACCGTACTCCTAGCCTAATCCTATTTTCGCTAACCAAGATCACAATAATTAAGAGTTGGAATTTCAATAATTCTATACAAAAGGGGAATTCCCTGAGTACCCCGATCCCCGAGGCCCCCGTCCCGGAGGACCCCGATTATCTTAACAAACTATTTTAAAAATAAATCGGAGCCCTCCGGGTCGAGGGCCTCGGGGATCGGGGTACTCAGGGAATAACCCATACAAAACATGTAATTTGATCTTGATCTCTCATGTCAATTGTCATGTCAAAAGTTTAAAAGAAGATGACAGTGTTTCCGTGTTGCGGTAAAAATCGTTTAATCAATTTGAATATGCACATCGTGCACAATGCACAATTGCACATGTCTACTTAAACAGTATAATTTCTATGACATATTTCACCACATAGTTTGCACTTCAATCGAGTAAAAACCGCAAAAGATTAAAGTGTAATTTAAAACTTGCAAACAATATCCTATTCTGATTATTCAATGGTAAACCACTTTTCTCGGCCCATGATTGACTAATTAATTGTTTTTTATAATTATCTATTTATTTTTAGAACAAAAGGCTATACCTAAGAATAAAATAATTAGGATAACGAAGAATAGAAAGTCAGCATTACAAGGAAAATCTATTCTAAAGACGGAGTTTAGCAGTTTAATGAAGGTGAGCGGTTATTATTTTGAATCCTTGATCACGCACCTCTGACATTTTTGTCTTTTCTTACTAAAGAATATTATAGCTAGTAACTATTTTAACGTTAATGTAAAAATACAGATTATGTTATGTTTAATGTAACTCCCATGTTAAGTATGATGACTTCCTTTCTCCCAGATAGGTACTACATAAAATGATGCAATAAAATATGTATGTGAAAAGTGAGAATTAACGCTTTGATAATAATGATGTTTTTTAAACAACTCTCGCATTAATTTAATCTTAGCTTGCGGGGACTTTAACCAACATACAAATATCGGGCACATCCGCAATTAACTATTGAGGAACGCAACACGTAATAAGAACACTATTTTGTCTCCTATGGGAATTGAATCCCCAACCTGAGCAGGCATTGTGTTTAAAGCTGTTAAACCCAATGACTTACGCTTACTGACTATGTTAAAATATTTGGCAGGGTTTCCTTACGTGAATTTTGTTCTAAACTCTTTTTCTGTGAGTAATTTTATGTCCAGCACTGGGTGGAAAGAGAGCAAGTAAAAAATACAATTTACTATGCCCGTAATTTAAAATTAAGATCATAAACAGTACTCCTTTCCGGAACCTGGAAGTTTTGACATCCTGATTGACCTTTTCATTGTCTTTCTATAATTGTTTACGCAATACAGTGGGAACATTGTCAATAAATTATTGATAAATAAACGTATTATTTGCTGAAGTTAAGTGACCTGTGCAAACAAGTATGAACGTAGAAGTCTTATTATGACTGATACAATTACCAATATTATCTATTTGTGCGTCAAGAACGACTAGTATTACAAAAGCTAAGACTAACTATAAAATTAACCTTTTAGACAGACGTTCGTGACATATATTTGTCTTTTTTCTACATAAAAGTTTTGTGGGAAAACTACCCCTGTGAGTAAGAGTAAGATAACACGGGGCGTGATAATTCCAGGTCATGTAGAAGTCGTACTGATAACACGTTGGATGTGTTTAGAGATATTGTTGTTATTATTACTTTCCACTAGCATTTACGTACCCCATTAAATGTAAACTGTTTAACTTTAAAGTTCTGTTCAAATAATTTATGTATTTTTCGTCGTGCTTGCATAAATGTTATCCTACTACATTTATGTGCGATTCTGGATGACAGGAAGAACTATGAGGGTGTCAAATTATTTCATAACAAATATTTCATTATGTAACATACTAGAATTGAACTAGTTACAAAGTTTATTCACCTCTTCAATTGTTAGTGTAAATGTGCGTGAATAAGTAGAGCTACTACTTATAATAGTGCACCGGTAGTTAGTTTTGGAAACAAAATTGTTGCACCCAATGTTTAAATTAAACGTTTGCAGTGTCTTTTGTAAACTGAGTAGGTATACGAGCTTGTTTTTAATTTTACTTTTGATGACACTGACAATGGATATACTAATTTTAAAACCGTTCTTATACTCAGATCGGGATATGATGGCTTTGTCTGATCATTACTTTACGATCCCCTCTTCCTTCACCTCTTCTTTCTAAAGAGTTTCAGTTAGCTAATCAATCGAATATTTATAGATTTCTTAATTTATTGGCTATCACTTATTTCAGATGGATTAACCGACATACTAGCCTAACTAGCTATGAAACTGGCCTGAAGTCTATTATCACATAAGTGTTAGCGACTGAACGGGAAATTAGATGGACATACTTATTCAAAAGGGATTCCACGTTTTACATTAAATTCACAATGCGCGACATTGACTTTGTATTTCCCTGAACCTCCAAATGGAGTAAGCCATTTTAAAACCTCTGTTATTACGATCAAGTCAACATAAAAGTTATCATAGACGTGTTAATGAGATTTTCAATGACCTAAGTAGAAGTACTTATTTAGTTATTAATTTACTTTACGATTCGAGGTAAAGAGGTTCCGCCGCGTTAAATTACTTAACTGCAGTTTCTTTTTAAATTAGCCACCTTTGAGATTAATGAAGGTATTTTTATTGTGTTCCATAGTGAAAGAATTTATCTTTTTCTTAAAAGGAATCACTAATTTAGCATTATTGTTGTTATTTAAATGACGATGTTAGTATGTATCAGTAAATGTTATAGTAAACAAGAACAACGACAGGCAAGAGGCGCGGTGAATTAATAAACTTATGTAAAAGCCTATTGAAACATTTAGGAATTTGCAATATGTACTTTTAGTTTCTCATTGTCAATGCTAATAGCCAAGGTTCTAAATATTGAGGTCGACACGCGAAGCAGATACACTGACTTTCACTCAATCAAGTTCAATCAATTGCCTTACCATTTTGATCTTGCATTTCCATCACAGCACTTGTTATCTTTTTATCACTTAAGGTTTACGAGGTATTATCATTCACTATGTTCAGTGGCACTTGTTTCTGGCGATCCAGCGTTCCGGCCGAGTTGCGGTTGCAAACTGACAAGATGTTGGATGGAATGGAACTGAGTGTTGCGCCCGCGCCGCAGCACAGCCGTTCTCTTGACGTTATCAGTGGTATTTGTTTAGCGGAAGCTATTTTATGTAAATTACTATTCATTGAGATTAGTTAGTATTTGACTTACTTTGAACCTGTTGCGGCCGGCGACCTTGCTTGTCTTTCTGGTCAATTTTGTGCAACGAGTAGATACTTTTAGGATTATCTGGATCAGTCTAATGTTTGCCCTTTGTTCTTAAAAACGGCTAGGATCTTCCTATGAACTGCCCTATAACCACTGATATGTATAAAAATGTATATGTGTCCCTAGGTTTTTGTATCTACTAGTCACGAACAATCGGGAAAATAGTGGAATTCACGCGCTTGTGTGTGGGAATCGAACTCAAGCACCAGTCACCGCGCATTTTACATTGCAAAATGAGTAATCGACTGCCAATTGACTACTCAACTGTGTTCTGCACGCCTCGCACGTGCAAACTCAGGTGAAAGCTGAATGTCTTAAAGAAAAAAAAAGCTTTTTGAAGATATTTAAGAACTGGTTTTTGGTATGTTCTTGCATGCAAAATTCGTATGAATAGATTTTGTGCAAATTACCTGCATTCTTATCTTTATATAAATAAATATAATCAATGAATAAAGTTGAAGGGTGTATTTACAATTTAAATTACGGTTTCTTACTTACTAAAACTTTGAACACTTGTTTCAAACTTTGTACCTTATGTAGGTCCGGTTCGTTTGCTCCAGCTTATCACCGAAACGTCCGGAGATTATAAGCAGAATTTGACATGCAGATAAATGGTCGAAGTACCAACCTAAATTATTATTTTTTCCTGCTTTTTTTGTAAGGTAGGTAGTTGCTATCCGTGGAAGTTAAACCGCAAAGAACAACTGGTAATAAGTACGTATTTGAAATGTCTAAAGTAGGTCTGTACCTAGGTCTGTTTAGAATAAATCTTTACGTCCAAGTTCTGCGGTCAATGACAGCCAGTAGTTGCTGGTCTGGCTCTGCTCGGTGGCGTAAATAATAAAGTCGGGATGTGCTTAGCAAGTAATTTCTTCGACACCTTAACTGAGTGGGCTAAAGGAATAAGCAGCATGCAACTTTTTAGCATTTGTAGTCCACATGAAGCGATAGCTAACAAGGTAAGCCTACCACCGAATAGTGGTAAGAATTGTTATAATATTACTTAACGTGTATCATTAGGTATTCCGTGGCATTACTTTGTTCCGGTTTGAAGGTACCGCGCCTAGCAAAAAAATGTAATAGGAATATGAAAATAATAAAACGTCTCAAGGCCATTAGTTAGTGCATGAAAAATGCCTGCGGTATGACCTTTTAATTAAACTCGGTGATCGCAGTTAGTCATACCGACTTTTATTGTATCTACCTAAGTGTCTAAACAATACTTACTTTCATTAATAAAAAACGTATTTTTGTTGATTATATCTACACTATATTTACATCGAAGTAACAATCCCTACAAAACTAGTTAAGTACTAATAGTTTTTATTTTCTACTTAATAAACATAGGTAGGTAGGTACCTACCATATTCCTACTGTGAATATTGTTAGCAACAGTCACAATTACTAATACTGGATCAAACCAATTACCGGCTTACTTTACGCATAAAAGAGAGCATTAGGTACCTAGATCTCTAGCGTGGAAAGTTATTATTGTTCTAGTCTCGCAGACTATTTACTGTAGGTGCTTACGACCTTACGTCATTAGGTTACAGTTGCAATCTTAATGATATTTTAGAAATGTTTATTGTAAAATGACCCCTGATAAGTTATGACGCAACAACTCTCGTTGCTGGATACAAGTCGGGATACTTATGTCCAATTTGGCCACACCCACGTAATGATAACATAGTTTATAAATATCATCATAGCAATAATAACAGAACGTTGTGTACACACCCACAGAAAAAACAGTCATCACAAGATTATAGCTGACTAGCTGACCCGCGCAACTTCGCTTGCGTCACATAAGAGAATCATAATTTTCCCCGTTTTTGTAACATTTTTCACTAGTACTCTGCCCCTATTGGTCGTAGCGTGATGATATATAGCCTATAGTCTTCCTCGATAAATGGGCTATCTAACACTGAAAATTTTTCAAATCGGACCAGTAGTTCCCGAGATTAGCGCGTTCAAACAAACAAACTCTTCAGCTTTATACAGTGGCGTAACTATATCGTTCGAGGCCCGTGGCAAATTCATCGAAATCCGTCGGCCTCCTCCCCCAATATAAGAAAGTTGAAATGTATGATAATTAAAAAATTGGGAGTTGGGATTCTCCTATGATCGGGGGCCCCTTCCGGCTGGGGGCCCGTGGCATTTTGCCGACTTGCCACCCTGTAGTTACGCCACTGGCTTTATAATATTAGTATAGATAGGTAGGTTTATCATACCGGGTTCAGTCTGTAGGGTGCCGCACTTGAGTTACAAGATCGTTGCGAACGACGGATTATTTTGAATTCGACGACCAGTAAACTTCTCAGTTTTAAAGAAGGTAGGCACTGTTAGTGCATTCAAGCTTAGCTGGTACCACGGGGATCGTTAGTCACCCCAGTAACTACTGATACCAATAATATAATAATGCAACGGGACTTAAACGCAATTAAAAATTTAAGGTTAGGATACCTCATTTGTTTACTCGACGTTTTTTACTGATACAAATATTATGCAGAAATCAGAACATTATCAATTAGGTAATTACTTTCTTCCTGACAAGATGAATCTTAATTATACCTAAATAAAATTGGATTAAATAATTGTAAAGTATTATGTTCTATATTATTTTAATGTGACTGCATGATGTAAACTACTGTTTTTTATGTCAAAACCTGTGAAAATTAAAAATCATTGACTTTAATTGCTGGTAACATTACATAATGGCTCCCGCCAATGAGCGTTGACGAGTGGACGGATATGGATTATTCTATTGTGTCAACTGTGTCAATAGCTGTCAAGTGTCAAAGTTGTAAAAATTGTTTGAATGAATATTGGGTTTGAATAAAAATATTGCTGATTTAGCGGATTTTAAAGATAACCCTTACATATTAGTTGATAAATTCGTTTGATTGCAAGCAAAACCAAGCTCATCTTAGTTTGCAGCAGGATTGTTTTGGGCGGTTTTAAAAAAATTGAGGTTTCAAAGATTATATTTAAGCTGGGAAAGCAGTTTTTTTTATTGTTACTATTACACCGTTTGAATGGTTTTTATCGATAATAACTTCAAACTTAATCATGCTTCTAAAAGTATAGATAATTACAACATCTCGTTTGTAACTAAGAATGCTTTTTCCACGGAGTAAATATCATTATTTAAACATGGATTTTAGTGCTCAAAATCCTACCTCAATAAATGGGCTTAGTCTTGCGGCTCGACGCAACGATGTAGTTAATGTGGCAAAGCTACTTAAAAAACTAAACCCTAATTGTGTGGATAATAGGGGATGGACTTGCTTACATGAAGCAGCTAACAGTGATAGCTACGAGAGTATGAAGTTGATATTAAAAAACAAAAAAACAAGAAAACTGGCTGAGACTCATGAGGGACATACCGCACTATACTTAGCATGTAAGAATAAATGTTCACTTAAAACAGTAAAAGCTTTACTTGTCTCTGCACCTGACATAGTCCATTACTGTAGCACAGAGGGAGTGACTCCACTTCACATCGCAAGTTCCCAGGGTAATGTGGAGTTAATACAACTTTTGTTAAAATATGGCGCTCCAATAGATGCACAGGATTTTGATGGTGACACTCCATTGCATGAGACTATTCTATCTCATCGGCATGAGGCCATGGTGACTCTGTTGTATGCTGGTGCCGATCCTGAGATAACGAATCATCCTGGTCTATATACTCCCTTCCATTTGGCATGTACCAGGGATTATCTACCAAATGTTGAAAGCTTGTTTCCATTTGTCTCTGACATCAATCAGAGCACACTCTCAGGGGACACTCCTTTACATTATGCCTTGCTGGGAATGAGTCAGCGTACAGCACATTTCTTACTGGATCATGGAGCTGATCCACATATAAAAAATGCTGTTGGGCATATGGCTATTGATTTAGCAGTGAACACAGGTGCTGCATGTGTATTACAAAGATTACTGCAGGTTACTGACGAGGAGCAAATTTCCAAGGATATTATAGCAGAGGCTTGTAAACCTCATATATTTAATTTCCCTGTATTAGAAACTTTATTAACTAGTGATTTGGGTCCAGATTTTTTTTATATTGTCAAGTCGTTTAATACAGAAATGATACAAGATGATTTTCTCCCATTTAAGTACCTTACTAATGCACCATTAAATCATTACCTGTATATATGTGGATATATTCATAAGCAATCACCAGAAAAGTTTAGAGAATTCTTTTATTTATTTTTAATGAAAGGAGTACATGTAAATGCTTATAATACAACAGAATGTCCGCCACTAGTGTATGTACAGTTTATAAACTATAAGCTTAGTCCAACATGCTTTCTTGAGGTAAGTTCATTCTATAACTATAATTATACATCAAAGGCAGAAGTAGAAAGGCAGGGTATCAAAGTAGCAATATATTATTACTGTTATCATTACTAGTTTAATGCTACACATGTCATGCTGTATCAACTGCATGTTTGGTGCAGTGGTGGCGCGGTCACCTCGCCGCAAGAATCGAAGCGCCGCATGTGGTTGGGTTTGAATCCTACCCAGGACAAATTTTTGTGTGATGAGTACAAGTATTTGGTCTGAGCCTGGTTGTCAATTTATCTATAGCATATATTTAGAAGTATATAAGTATGTTTATCAGTTATTTGGTTACCATAGTACAACCTGTGCTTAGTTTGGAATCAAACTGGACCATGTGTGAGTTGTCCAATAATATTTAAATATTTATGTTTATAACTGAGTATTATCATAAGAATTGAATTCAGGATGTAAAGAGTTGTGAGTTTATATTAAAAAATATCAGAGTTGACTGAAGGCCTCAGGTCATCTTTCTCTAATGCCCAGATAATAACCGAGATGTGTAGTGGAGTGCTGTAATAACTTGAACTTGGTTCTTTTTTTTTATAGGTATTTAAAATACTCATAGATAATGGTTGTGATGTAGACTACTGCAGCTTTGGGAGAAGGTTTTACAAGGATATTAGTATATCTGATGCATTCCTGATAGCTTTGAGAGTTTACCCCGCAGCTGCTCCAGTCATGATGCCATACAGTCTCTACAATGAGCCAGGGACTTATCTACTGTATGCTATAGAAAATAACATTATAGATGTTTTTTCACTTCCAGTAAGTACAATTTATTTTATATACATATTTGTTATACCTAAGTATCTATTTAAAAAAGGCAGGTTTTCTGAAGCTTAACAGGGAAATTATCTATCAAGAATGCCTTCTTTGAGCATAGATTTCAATATGCGCTAAATTAAATTAATGTTATATGCAAAGTGTATTTTCTTTTACAAATTTCTGTTATATTTTCAGATGCAGGGACAGATATTATCTTTGATTGATAAAGATTATTGCAATGATAAAGCGGTCTCACTTCAATACACAGTGCCACGTTTGAAGCATCTATGTCGATACAAAATTCGTAGTATTTTCAGACATAAAACGATTGGTGGAACATATAAGACTAGTCAATTTTTTGATGATGTTAAACAGTTACCTTTGCCTCCGCTGATACAAAAATATTTAATTTACATTGAAACCTAAAAAAATAAAAAACACTTGTGGTCACTTTTTGTTTACTGTGATATAATTTACTCTTTGCATTTACTGAGTAGATAATAATTATGAGGACTAGGTAATGATATATTTGAAATTCAATGCACAAGTAACGTTTTCACTGGTTGGATAGGAAACCTAGTGAAGTGAAACATTTCGGAAGTAGGTAGGTAGTCTTGTGATATTATGAAGATATTAAGAAATGTGCTACATAATATATGTATGAAATGAAAAATGCTTTGAAAGCACTGTATTTTAGCATTTACTCAATAAATAAAAGCTTATATTCCTTATGTACTTTTTATTTACCTATAGCTGTTTTTTACCATATGATTTTAAATCAAAGTATTTTGTTCACGTTATCCTCATTATTTCCCGGGCCAGTTTTGGGCCTTCCGCCACACTGCTAACCTAGTAACTCGAGCAACTGTAGCTTGTTTGCCAGACATCCTGGTTTTCTTTATATTTTCGGGAGTATGTGCACATTGCGCATTGTTTTACAGATTGCTAGTAGTTCATAATATAATCTAGACTACGAATTTTCTTTGTTAAGTACTTATAATTGTTACCCACTATGAAGAAAAAATGTATGATTTAGCAGTAAAAAAGTTTATTTAACATAATATAATAAAATAATTTATTCACAATATTGTCTTTGCTTACATACTTTACACATAGTTATTTAAAAAATCAACTATACATATAATATTTCACCTCTATGCAATATGGTTATGTATTTAGCGTATTATCTCTTTACTTCTTAAAATTAGCTCCATTTGCCATGTGTTCTTCTATTTCAGCGACACTGAAAGAACAAAAACACGCTCATTACCTACTTTATTTTCCCTCTTGTACAGATTCAGATAAGTGTGAATATCGGCAACACGATAATTTAAAAATTACATATTGAATTTTAAAAACTAATAAACGAGTTTCAACGACTGCGGCAACATTGAGACGGCAGTCTGCAGTTTACCACCTGACTTGATGTAATGTAACGCAAGAAATTAAGAATTTGCTGCCCATATTTGTAGGTACAATAAAATCTTCGTTCAAAATCGACGCAGTAAATTTACTGGAATAGTGTAAGGTTGCTTTTCTTCCGATGTTACGAGACCGCGTACGAGTACACAATATTCTAAGGGACACAGCACAGCGAAGTTCATATGCACGGAAGATGTGCCCTTATAATATATCATCAGCGTCGGAGTAAGGTAAGCCTATTAGTTCTTCTAGCATTTATAATATTGCGGGTTGCAGATTAGGTACTTACGTTCTTGGTACAAAGGTCAGGTTTTCGACGCCTTGTTCAGTGATGAGCACGTCATCTTCAATACGAACTCCACCGAAGTTACGGAACTGGTCTACACGGTCCCAGTTAAAGAAGACTGATACATCCGGGTTGTTTTTAGCGCCATCCAGCAGCTGCAAGTGTAACGATAAGCACTCGTTAAAATTATGACCAATGAATATTGGTGTTACGAGTTTAACCTAAAAGGATCATCTTTAATCAGATGAATTAATTCGGCGAGTGTTTATTTGCGACTTATAGAATTAGACGTAGGTATTTCGTTATTCAAGATTAGCATGCTAATACATTTTTGGGCGTTGTATTTCTGGTACTCGTGCTTTTGTGGGGCTTAGCATTTCAAAGTATAAATTAGGCAGTTACTCTAGCAATGAAGTAGCAGCCAGGCTCGATGGTGAGTAGCATGCCGGCCAGCAGCGGGCGCGCGGTGCGCAGGCGCGCCAGCGGGCCGGCGGGGCGCGGCGGGCAGTGCGCCAGGTAGCCGCCCACGTCGTGCACGTCCAGCCCCAGCAGGTGGCCCAGCCCGTGCGGCTGCAGCACGCCGTGCACGCCCGCCTGACATAAACAAACACACTTTATAATTATGGAATGTTTTTTTTTTGCTTTAGGACTAATTTCCTAGCTTAAAGATAACCTGTTTGTTATAGTGATAGCTAATGTTCGAAAACGATTGTACATTGTGAGGTGGCGAAAAAAATATTATTGTTAATGGTAATCATAGATGGCGCCACCGACTTTTTATTAATGTTTAAACATGAGCTAAAAATAATTAGTAAGATAACAGAAATAATGAAAAAAGGTAAAATTGCTTGCTATAGTATTTTTTTTATTTCATAGACTGGAATAATAATAACTAATGTGTTTTAAATCATTTGTATTACCTTGATCATATCTTCAACATCACCTTTCAGTAGATTGCCAGTTTTCAAATGTTCCAGCATAGCTCTGTTCGCTGTCAAGTGCATTTCATCCCACATTACCCCTGGCTTAGCCTCTCTGTGAATTAATAAAAGTAATTAGGATTACAACACTTATTGACTAAATGAATGTTGTGTGCTTCACCCAAATACCGTCAATCGTCATTGAGTGATGTAAATCAGATTTTCACTCGAACTCGTGAAAGAATATTTTTTGAGGGCAAGGCTTTACTAAACTAAACTAAACTTTACTAAACTAACTTTACAACTTATAATGTAGGTACCTGATGACAGCATCTCTTCCCGCCAAAACTGCCTCATAGATGAGTTTCTGGTCTTCAGTGAACTTGCCGTTGGCGGGGAATGAACACGTAATGTCAGCGGCGTAGCCCGCGTAGTTACCGCCCATGTCGAACAAACTGAAATAAAAATACAAGAAATTACACTTACAAATGTTTATGTACAAGATTTTTGAGTAATAACCCCTATACTCTAAAATTTCCCCAAATTCTGATGAAAATTTATGTAGAAAACCCATTCGCCGTTGTTTTGTACCTTTATTTTAAAACAACTCTCGCACTAAGAATTGCTTTTATATCATAGGAACTTTTACAATCACACAAGCAACGGACTCAGATCAAAACAGACATAAAACAATGGCGTGGATCGCACAAATATCGGTTACGTGAGGAGATCACACCGGACCTCCCTAGACAAAATCGCGACCAATGCGCCACGAAACCTATCATTGCCTCTGTCATTTGATTGTATAAAAGAGTTATACTTGAATTACACATACCATATATCGCCGTCTTTTATAATCTTGCAGTTAGGTGCACCAGCGTGTCCATAGTGCAGCGTGGCGCCGTTCTCCCCCGAGCCACAGATACATGTGTACGACACGTGGCGACACCCGCCGATACGGTAGCAGTGGTCCAAGAACACCGACTCGCATTGATACTCCTTTAGCTCTGGTTTAGCGTATAACATCACCTGTTATGTAAATGATTTTTTTTAAGACAATATTCTTGATATTCATACATACTTATATCATAAATATTGTTAATCCTTTTTTAATATCAGATAGTAAGAAAAAAACGCTATTTGTTATGATTATACAGAATATACAGGTAGGAATTTAATTCATCCACTTTTTTAACCTACCTAAAAAAAGGGAAGGTTGTCAATTAAAATATGTTGGGAATAAATTATCTTATGCCTGAAATGCCAGGAAATAGAACCCTTTGCTTCTAACAAGTTACCGTTTACCCTAGTTATAAACTGAATATTTCTAAGTTCATAATTAAAAATAAGGTGACTGAATCAATAATTATAATTAATTAAAGAGCTCGTGTATGTAAATAGCAATAAAATGACCTGTTTATGTGCGTCTGATGACACTTTGCACACATATCGCATCACTTCGATTTCCTCCGGAGTCTTGATAACACGCCTGTAATAAACACATTGTATCAATTAACAATGTGTAATAGAATACTGCATACATACCTACATGTGTATGCGGAGGAGAAAATATGATAACGGGTAAATTGTTAGTATAAATTGATACAAATGTGACTGCATGCTGCTTTCAACATTGAGATATTGTTAAAACTTTGTTAGATGAATGCATTAATATTATTTCTTTAGAATAAATGGTAGTTTAGTTATTATAATAGGCAATAAAATAATATTTCACTACAACCATTAAGTCGAGTGTAGTCGACATGGAGTCGAGTAATATGTATACACAATAGAAAACTGTTTTTACATCCTATTGTTGTTATTGATTCGGTTAATTAAATAGGTATTGTAAATATCATAAAATACATGCAACTACTTAGCTTTAATCTTTATAATAGCTATATTATAACAAAATATGTGTTACTATGTATACCAATCACTTGATAATATTGATAAGTGCATTTACATAAGAAAGCCGATAAACGATTAAGCAATTAGGTATATCAAAGATTATATTCATATAGATACTCACAGCTCCGCGATAATAGGGAATAATATTTCGTTGTCCACTTTGAAACTGAAAAAGAAATTTTCATTTTATTCTCTATTCATATTAATACCCTAAAAACACGACATTTTAGTGTAGGTAGTGAAGTTCCTCACTAGGTCCATTAGAATTTCATGATTTCGGGATTTATTGTTACTTTTACGGGTTTACAAGCCCGCACACGATTTAATATAATAATATGGGCTAGCAAATTAATACCCTTATTTTGGGTATGCATAACAATAATTGCCAAAATTAGCCCCTATGTTTTATCTACTAGTTATACTATATTATGTATAGACTGCTAGTAATTTGTTACTGCTAATTGCTTTCTTGATAAGAAAGATGGGGGTGAGGTGAAAGTCTTGTTACGGAGTTTCTAATTGGAATGTTGCATTGTTACAATATTGATAATAGGATTCTATGCAATTTAAATACAGAGTAACCAACTACAAACAAATAGAATTAAATCATGGGTTTCATCTTATACATAGCTAGGTACTTAAAATAATTGATCTTACTCATTGATGCCTTCAAACACTGCCTCCTTGGCTGTTAGACCACTGTCAGTGTTGGTGCCACACTGACGAAAAATAAAAAAATATTTAAAAAAAAGTGAAAAGATATGAAGTAGATTGTTGTGTTGCAAATGTTGAATAACTTACCAAAGTTAATAGTACTTCAGGATTTAGGCTTTTGAGGATATCTCTGAGCTGGAACATAAAGTTTTAATTTCATGTATTAATATAGTATTTTAAATAACTTTTATGAAATTTGGGCAGCAAGGAAGACTATTCTTTTAGTTTTTTTCGAACCTTTCTACCACAGTTTATTATTACTTATAATACAATTTATATTAAATTTTCTTGCCAAATGGTAAAGTTAGCTTGTCAGAGTGCTAGATTCTCTAATACTGAGAGAGTCTACTGTTCTATACTGGAGTAAGTTTTTAAAATTAAATCTTTGTAATAGCCAAGATCAAAAAAAAATGTACAAAGGACCTATACTCAACAGTGGATAGAAATTGAGCTGAATAGATGGATAGATAAATAGAATAGCCATTTCAATAAACCAACTACAGTATACCTCATCAACATAATGCACTTCATCAACAGCATACAGCTTCTTGAAGTCCTCGGTGGTGAGCAGTTTGCCCATCCAGACCTCATACTCTATAGGGAGACGAGGAACAAAGAGTATTGACTTGTTTGTCTTCACATCCAGGGCGAAATAACAGCCCGGTTCACGAACACCACACACCCAGGTGAAATATGCCTCCTGAAAATATACAAAGGATGTAAATGTTTGCAATAATAAAATTATAATAGTATCAGTATGATGGAGGCAAGAGAAATTTGTAAGGATCATACTAAGTGGTGTTCTTTGGACTCTGGACTACCCCTATAGGAAAGAATGTGTGATATTATGTATGTTTTACTGTCTGTTTAATTACACATGCCTATTTAATTTATAATTAAATTTTTATGCTAGTTTACATTAATAACTAATTGTTTATAATCCAATTCATATTCTTATTTAGTCATTCTGTATCTATGTGCCTATATTTAGCTTAGTACATGCATAGAATGTTTAGATAATGCTATCTGCATTTAGTACCTATGCCAGAATCAATGTAAATAGGTTTATAACGATATTATACAAATTATCAGTCATAAATACCTGTCTAAACACATATTGGACATCGGTGTCGTAGTGGCTTACATCCTCGCCTCCTTGCAAAACAACTACTTGCCCACTTTTCAACTTTTCTGCAAGTCGTGCCCTGTTTTTAGCGAACAGGGACAGGGGGACTTCGTAAGTTCCTGGACCCATAGACCACGTAGCTGCCATGTTCGCTGACAAACCAATACTAAACTGCGTTGTCAACCCGCACAGAGCTAGCTTCTGACACGATAAGCGTAAAGTATGTAATTGATGGAGATTACGGTGAACGATATTGTAATTACAGTGCCTAGAATGTCGAAATTTATTCCACGACCACTGTTTACTGATAATACTTAAATATCTAGATCTTATCATTTATAAAGAGTAATTAAGGATTTTTAAAGTTAAACCTAAACAAAAATATTTACATTTTGCGTAACGTTACGGAATCAAAAAAGAATACCGTAAACAATTTGGGAAAACGTTAAGTGTCACATTAACAGACTATAAACTACAATATTAGTTATTAAGAGTTACATCGGCTGTGAAGAGCAATCAATATTGATATATTTACCTTTAATGGAAATGAAAACTATTTTTGGAGGCTCTTATGACGTTGTTGTGTAGTAAAAAGCAACGGTATTTATATGAAAACAAAGTATATTTAGTACGGAACCTTACACATTTCTTGAATTTACGTTATGACAACACATCATCTGTCAAGTGTCAGTTCTGAGTGTTCTGACAAATCCTAGCTGGCTGGTACAATGCTGGCAATACCGATTACGGTACATTACGAGTTCGAGCCTTTTAAGCAAATAGACAATGCTATTCTAGAACATATAGTAAGTTTTTGCTACTCTCCACTAGATGGCATAGCTTGTATTAAAACAGCCAGTTAGTGTTTTGTGGCAGGCACCATAAACAATAATAATATAATGAAAATAAACATTGAGGCATGTGTTTTGTTGTTATTAATATTACCTACACGGACTATGATATCGTTACTGTTCAACTACCAACAATGATGAGTAATTACTGATAATTACTCTATATTTCCACGCATCGGTTTAATTCCGGATGTTAGTGTAAACTGCCTAATTGAAATAAAATGTTGTTATTCAGTAACGACAAGTCTTAATTAGTACGTTATTATTATATCTTAACATGTAATATTTCGTTAGTTACATTATAATAATATGTAACTAAATAATAATAAAGGTTTTGTTTACTTAAATAGAGTAGGCACCGTAATAATTAAATAAGAAGGAATCAAATTAATATTAACAACCACTTGACAAAAGATACATCGAAATATTTTTTTTAAGTTATATAGGAAGCTTAGAAAAATATATTTTTAACTATTGAGTCTCTGTGGTAAATCCTAAATCAAAGATATTTTGGAATTTTATAGGTAATAATATATAGGTAAAAACCTTAGGATTTACTTGTATGTAGGTAAGATTTTATCTTTTGCAGCACCTACTTTGCTTCTTTTGTAAATAGCTGTTGTTAATAGTTCTGATGACAAATAATTAGGTATATCAAATATGAACAAAATAATATGTTTATAATTAATAGTTATATTGCAATAAATTGCCACGTGAATGCACTTTATAACATATTACTATGTGAGTTGGTACCAATTAAGTTTGTTTTTACAAAATACAAATAAGTGGACAGGTAATAAAAATGAAAGAGATGGGTAGTTAAAATCATCAAATATTTAATAGACGAAAAATAGTTCTAACACTGAAAGGTTTCGTAGATTGCTATTATTATATTTGTACAGCTAAATTCAAGAATGTAATTCAAAAATTTAATTTTCTGAAATTCATTCCATTTATTATACTTAAATCTTATCTAAATCACAAGATCGACGATAAATTAAACTACCTAAAAATCACAAAATGCACTAAAACATGCACACATGTAATATTATAATGATTTTTATACCATATTTGGTACAATTGTACATAGTTACTACACTGATGAAATAAAGTATTAGCTAGATAGGAATTTTTATATAACTATATTCAACTAATTGTCTAGGTTACATTTTGATCATCGTAACAAGTAGAAACTTTCTGAAATCGCGTTGTGCGACATTTCAAATGGATTTTTCCTAAACCACTACATGCGAGGAAGTAACTGTACTTGTTACAATGTAAATATGTACTGTTATCTCTACAATCACTTTTTGAAAGTTTTTATACGCTAAAATGACCTAATTGAATGTATACGTTAGGTATTTCGCTAGTGGGTAAACATTTCTAACGAAATAACTGATGTAGTGTAGATCATCAATGAGATATATTTAAAACTAATCAAGCAGTTCACTTGAAACATTGAACTAAACATTATTTAGGTATGAAAGACGACGAACATTTACTATCGAATACTTTAAATAATTACATAAACAATAGTTAAAGCTCTTGAATTATACTTCACATTATCTAATTTAATAAGATGGAAATGTCTTAACGCAACATTCAGTCACAAAGTTGTAATCATTAGAAATAAGTACTATGAGAATGCATAACAATACTAAAGGCTAGTTACGTCATTCAGTACTTTGATCATGATCAGTTAAGGTCACTATAAAACGAAGAATAAATATTATGATTGTAGAGTACGCGCGGCCATTTTGGTTCGTTCTCGTGACTCGTGTCGTGCGGGACACGTCATTGGTGGCTATCTCTTTCTCGCACACTCTCCGCATATAGCACCATTGTAACCCGACACGTTTCTTACACACAAGCGATTTCACAACACGTTCGACACTTTCACAACTAAAACGTTTTGTTTATAAATTATGAATCTACAGAAATTTCATGACACGGTTGTTTCTTTTCCTGTAATCTCCGGACAGCCTCGGCGACAAGGGCACGCTGCTCCAGCAACCTTTCGACAAGATCGACGGGTTCTTGTTTTCTAATGTAGTAAGGTGCAGCTCGAGCCCGAGCCTGCAGGTGAAGCTTTTGTTTCAGGCCAAGGGTGAGCTCTTCGATCGCTGGTAATCTACTGGATGCTAGCGGACGTCCCTCTTCCTCAGTGGAGTGACGAGTGTCATATCTTGACCTCTCTTTCAACATAGTGAAGCGTAGGACGATTAGAAATTAAAGATTGATTTAGCAAGGGACTAGAGATCTCACCGGTACAGTGGGCGGCGAGCAACAACGTTTGCGAATGCCGAATGAATGAGCGAGTGAGCCAGCTCGACCCCAGCGTAGGAAAGACAGGTCTCAGCGGGGGAACAAGTGAGGGGGGAGTAATGACGTAGTCAGATGCGCAGTCGTGCCGGGCTGTATACAAACAATACGATGGACGTAAATAAACACAAGACAGACTCGACATGTCTGTATAGTGAACGTTATCTCTGTGTTAGTTGGTTTAGCAAGTCGGTCGAATGGCTTACCCAATCATAACAGATTTTAATAAATAGAACTAGGTTTTAAGAGGGCAGGTTAATCACTCGTTTCGTAGAAGCAGGTGTAAAAAATGTTTAACGTTTCGATTGCGAATGTGGTCACTATATTATGAGTAACGCTCAAGTGATGAGTAATAGATACTTATTTAAGATATTGCAGTTTATAGTAATAATTTTATTTGTAATAGGTACCTATTTAAGCTTAAATTTAAGCTAAATTCAAAATTAATAATAAATTAATCTACTGTTCTCACTTAGTTAACAGGTTAGGTGAAAGGTAGAATGTTTACTACTTCTGGTGTTAAGCTATCTAATTCATTGTAAAAACATCATTGTCATACAAATGACAATTAAGTTTATCGCCAATTGTAATATTTAACAATTCAAAATAATAACAGGCCGATGTATGTGTGTAAAAGCGAGGCTGATTTGTATGTAGGCATGTACGAATGTACGTGTATCGTACGTTTCGTCGAAACAAAACTAAAAACGGGCAATGCCCTCGGTTTTTTCCAGACTATGATCACGTTGACTTAGTTTGATGTTGTTATGATTGCCATACGTGTGTCTTGGACCAATCTTTTAAATATAATAGCGCTGTCTTTCTGATAAATATTTTTACATGTTTTTAATTATAGCTAAACCCCAATATATTTAGGTCAACGGTGTCAATGAGTATGAGTGTTCATAATAGCACTCAAATATATCACTGAGGAGTATATGAATTATTTTAAGAATGAAACAAGTGCTAATGTCGGGAAATAATTATTACAATGGTAATTTCACAGTGCTTGCTATAGAGTCATTGACTCCTAAATAGTGCGACCGTTGCTTTCTGTAAAGCGTGTTGTTTTTTGTACAACTCTAGTGTCGTTTTACAAGTACCTACCCAGCAAGTACTTGGATAATAATATGTAATGTAGGTACTAAAAGTACTTCAACTATTAGCAATATATTATTATTAGTCGGTAGGTACCTAAGTGATTACATTTTCCATGAGACAGATTATTTTGTCTTGTAGATAAGTAGATATCTACCTGCCTTGAGTCTGCTCGTACATTTATTATTAGCTCGGTATTTCGGTAATGCTCTTGCACGTTTCTAACTGCGTTAAGAGCACGTGTTTATCCGTATATCCCACAGGCGATAAAACTGTAGCCATTCTGTAAACTACACATTCTTGAATATACAATTTTGAGTGCAAACACCAAGTATTAAGCTCTAAATTAAAATAACTGTGGTCATGTAAAATTCTGTTGGACGATGACTTCCTTTATTTTGACCTTCGAATAAAGATAACACACGCTACTACGTTTAATTTTATTTTGTAATCATTTGTTACGTGATCCAAGCAGAATGTATTGAAGGAAATACAACAATTATATAACAACTAAAACAAAAAAGAGATGTAATACACCTACTAGGTATAATTTTAAAAATTGTAATTATTCTAACGTAGATGTAAATAAACCTAGATTATTTTGTCGACTCCTTTAAACTGTAGGTAGGTATAACATACTCTGCTATGTTTAGTTATTGAATAATACTTGAGGATTTTCCTTCCTCTAATTCAGCAACAACCTAAATAGGTAGGTACCTACTACCTGACCATATTTGTTTTGTCATTTTGTCGCACCCACTATTCGTTTTGAAAATGAAATGCAGTCGCATGGTTTAAATTTTGTATTAAAATTACATTTATTATATAATATATAAATGATTTAGATAAAAGCAACGTGAGATTTCAGTAATAAATACATAGTAGATACGAATGTCTTGATAAATATTACTTAAATAGATAAATAATAATATTTTGATTAAACAAAATAAAATAAAATGCGTTGTTTCTTCAGATTGTTTTATTATCGTTGTTTAACCTGCTGGCACGTTTTCTCTTTCACGTTTTTGTGCACTTGGGCTAAATAAATAGTGATTTATAATATGACCTGTACATGTTTCTTTAAAACTTAGTTTAGTAGGTATAGTATTGTTTCATTCATGTTATATATTTCATCAGACAGCATAATACCATTTATTTGTAAGATGTTAACAATATAAACATGTAACCTACACAAAACTAGTTTTCATGCGTGATCTCCTACCTATATTTAAAGCTTATTTACATTTCACGACTTATTTACATACACATAAATTAAATAACAGAGACCAAAGGTTTATGTTTATGCAAAATTTTAACCGTCAAAACATTATCAAGACTAATAATATTTTGGTTATACAAATAACCATAGACAAATTGTTTGTTGAATTTTGTACAAAACTGCGATATTTCGAATTGTGTTATAAAATTGTATGATTTTTAAGAAGTTATAAATTAATCTAACAGCAATTTACCAATACTTAACTCTGAAATGGCAATATTTATTGAGCGATGCGTTATTTTAGAACAACGCACTCTAGTGGTGAGTAGCGGGACCAATTTTACAAAGTATTAAATCTTAGCGCAATTTAAAATGTTGAAGCGTTTCAAAGACACAATTTTTTTGTAGGAGCTTCTTTGCTATTTATGATGATATATAACATACTTTTTAACCCGTTTTACATGTAACTTTCAATGGAAGGTGTTCTAGACACCTACTAAAGTAGGTAACAGGTAGTCAGTTTTCTATAAGTAAAGCAATAGCTTACTGCTGACTCATAAGTAGGTTAGCCGAATGAGTAAGTTTACGCAAATAAACATATTTACAAATCTTACTCATGTTATGTTATTATAAACAATCATTGGGTACTTACTAACGACTAATAAAGAGGAAAACAAAATGTTAATTGTATTTGATAGGTAAAGGAAGTTACATGAAAAACAAACAAGGGGCTTTTATCCATTAATAATTAGGTACCTATTAAAACTAAAAACGTATACCTACCTAAGTTCATTTTAAAATATGGTGTTTAGGAACTCTTTTAACAGACTACCCAATCAGTACGAATGAAAACTCCAAACTTAACAACTAGTTTCACCATAAATACTGCACTTCATTATTAACAAGTTAGTAGGTACCTAAGTGCTTACCACTAACAAAAATAAATCTGGGATCTCTATTCCCTTACATAAAAAGTGTAAGTTAGGTATATTTTTATATGGTAAAACTTTTACAAACACGGCCGTACGCCTGTACCTTATCTATAAAGTAAGGCGAAGTTTAGCTAATGCAACCTTTATCAAAAATTAAGAGGAGTAGAGAGCTATGCTTTGCTTTATTCTGTAGCGGTAGCTACTTAAAGCGACATCTAATGAGCGCAACTGGCTATGGACGCCTCATATATAAACATTGGGAAAGGGCCATTGTCAAGTTAGGTACTTATATTGTATTGTGTTACAGAGTGAAATACGGTGTGGCTTTCTACTGGAGAAAATTTTAAGTCATCCTAATTAAGCCAAGTCTGCAATGTAACAAATTTTACAACATCGAATTAAAATAACATCAAAATTTTAATATTTTAACTTTTTAATTCCTAGTTAAGAGTAGATAGGGGATGTTAAAGCACGGTGTTATTAATGTATGAATGCAATAATAACAGTAGAGCATGAAGTCGGTCGGATATTACCCGGTCCAACTGTTACCAAGGTGTTACCTCACCGACTTATGGTGTTGCCACTAGTCGATACTTTTTTATCGATAGTCTTTTTACCTGATCGAAACTTTTTCACAAAACTTTTTATTCAGTTGGCAGTTATTATGTAAGGCACACAAATATTTGTGTCTTTTTTTTTGAAATAGCAAAGTGGAGTCGCTTTAACAGAGACCTGTTGCAGGCTCTTTTCAAGTTCCAGGTAACGTGCATGCGATACCACTGTCTAAACTCTCACTCACTGAGTAAACTTGGCAGGACCATGACGATATATGTCCATAGCATTTACAGTTCGCTCAAAAACATTAACACTTCAAAATGTACTAGCAGACATTATATTTTCGATAAGAGTAGGTGCCTTGAAAGAATTCCGTATGTGTCATTCAACGTTCATGACTAATCTTATAACAATAGTTACCTAGAAATATTTTGTTTTCAATTCGAGAGCACTTATTATAATTTATAAGGTAACTATAATAATGGTCTTTGCCCTATTAATGACGAAGTGACACTTAAGATACATATGGCAATTATTTTATTTATTTCCACCCATGACGCATGAAAAGTTACATTCGTTTATCGCTGGCAAATACGTATGACTATTGATTGTATCAGGGAATTTTTAATCTGAATTAAAAAGGTAACTATTATTCTAAAATAATAAAAATAACTTAAATAAAATGCAGTATCAATGAATAAAATTATACACTAATAATATTCACAACAGTCTTCTAGATTCCTTTAACTCTTATTTACCTAATGAAACATACATACTTGTACTATTAATCATCAGCTCATCAGCAAATTTTTAACAGCAGATTATGTACCTATTTTATGTAGCTACCTATTTATGTGAATGTAGACTAATGAATAAGTCTGGTTTTAACAAACTGACAATAGAAGAGTATCTACGTAATCTTATCATAACTTTGCCATAGATAACTGGCCTACGTAAAATGGATCAGATACGTAGTGATAACAGTCAAAGTTAACCGTTTGTTAGCAATTTCATACTGTTGTTTGAACATTAAAATTGAAGAAGAAACCTCTTCTCTCTCTACATCACTAGTAGTAATGCTATGTCGTTGCGCAGACAGGCCACTAAAATGTCGAAAGAAAGTGAACGCAATCGGCAGCGACCGCGGCATGGCGGCAAGTCGGCAGTATGCTCAGATGCCTTTGCCTCGATGCTCGTATCATAACGAAGGCAGTTGACGCGCGAAAACTAAAAACATTAAAGTGAAATACCACCTTATTACAAACATTAGAACCATGTTGTGAATAAAAGTTGGTATTTTTAATTACAAACAACTGACTTTCATGTGAAACTTTCTATTATCCTACTAAGTTTGTAAGAAAACATGGATTTGTTAAGCGAAGCAAGCAGTGGGTCGCGCGTCTTGATCGCGCGTCACATAAGTGCGGATAAATCGCCTCCCGAAACCAATAATGCGATAAACTCAACAATGTTGTGCCATAGTTACAGCAATCATCCAGATTTCGCATCTTATTACGCAGGTAATTTTATCTTTTATTAATTAAATGCAAAAACATATTGTAAAATATGAAACAAGACCGAAGCTACGGAGAAGCTTTAATTTATTGTTACTCGCTTTTATTATAGACAGCTTTAACGAGAGTTTTAGCCTTACCATTATATTACATTGGTACTTATTTAATATTTTGTGACAAAAAAATAATTATGCTTGTCTCAAATAATTTAAAACCCTTTTGTGTGTAGGAACAAAGACGAAAGTTAAAGCATCTATCTATTTTATTATAGTTATGTTATGTACGTAAGTATTATTCTGGACAAACGAAATGGTCCGCATACCACATAGTTACACTTGGCCAGCAAAGTCACGCTGCCCAAGAGTAACTTGTCAAAGTTGACTAGCCGCCAAGAACTGTTCCGAAAATTCTTTCTATGCCTACTTACCTACTTGTATTATAGATACAATATTTAATATTATGCCAATTACTTCTAATACACTGTTAACTTATCAAAATATATCTTAAGTGCCTGGGTACAACAATTCCCTAATGGCAGCTTAGCTCTTAATAACTAATCGGTCTATTTCCATATTCTTTTCCCAGTATATTTTTATTTTGATTATTTAGACTATATACTTAAATAAGTAAGATTGTCTATCAGGGTCTATTATATTTAAATACATGGGCTAATAGTATATATGGTATGAAAATTATGCTGCGTGTTGCCAGAGACGCTTGAATTTGGCGAGATGCGGATATGGATGTTTGGCAAACGTTTTTAATTTTACATCGATCATGTCTTGCACAACTAAGTTATTTATAAGTCTTCAGTGGTATTTTAAGTTCTACCTAGTTCTAAGTTTGATTACCATTTAAATGTATAATTGATTGTGGGATCTCGATTGTTAAGCGTCACCAGACAAAAGATTCGTGACTCGATTCTTGTAGCTTTACATATAATAGCATCCAATTGGTTCCAACAATAATAAATATTTTATGATCCAAGTAAGAATACTTCCTACTTAGTTTAATTATGGTCTTTTAAAGCCTACTGGACGTTTTATGGTTGGTCATTGTCTTCATGGGTTGTTTTCGATTCCGCATGAAATAAAAAAGCGAAAATGAAGATATTGATTTCGTGGTAATTAATAGAACGCATGAAACATCATTGAAATAATATTCTATTTCATCTTTTTTACATATCTATACTAAACAATTACAAAATATGCACTTATACGGCAGATCCATTTACGGTATGATTGTGTTAAAACTACTTATATTTTCTTTATTATATTATTTTTCAGATATAAAATAAACCTTTTAAGCGTATTAATTGAATCTGACATTTAAGTTATTGGATAGCAATTACAGGTCACCTTTAGAAACATTGTAATAACATTGATATGCGAAACATATTGATTTAAAAGTTAACACCCCTTAAGTGGTGGTGTTAAACTGCTAGGTAATTAATAGGTAGTTCAAATAATTAAATAATAGATGTTACGATAAAATATAGGTATTTAGTGAAAACCTACAGACACCCAATTATACCGTAGACTAAAAAAAGTCGCAAAACTTTTGTGGACTCTTTAAAAAATTTAAAAATATACCTCCTATATAGGTTTATACCGTAGACTAAAAAAAGTAGCTAAACTTTTGTGGACTCTTTAAAAAATTTAAAAATATACCTCCTATATAGGTTATATTTTTTTTTAATAAAATAAAATTTATCCTTGGTCCTGTAAGTAGAACCCAAAGAAGTACTCCAGCACCCATTAGAGGATAGCATTGCCTCCATTGGGCACCTATGTTGTAAGACATTCGAAAAGATACCAAATTACTTCGAAAATTTAATTTACATGTGTGATATTAATCAAAGTTTAATACGTAATTGATATATTACTTGAAGTTATTAACATGATGGGTCTTCAAATTAAATTAATTTGGGATCCATAAAAAATTAATTTATGGTTTACCTTTTCGGAGTCTTAAAGATAAAAATAGCACACCTTTACAAAAGATCCAATATCTAATTTAAGCTTTTTATAATTGAAAGCTAAAATTAGATTCTAATTTAAGTTTTCAATATTTACATATTGGATCTGTTGCATTTATTAATAATACGGATATCTTTAAAAGTTATCCACCCCTTGCATTGAATAACAAAAAAATACATGACACAGCAGCTTAATGATTTATTGGCAATTAATTTAGATAACGTAAGTAATATGTACTTTAATAAACAGTTAATAAATATTGTTGTATTTATAAATAGAACAATGCACTTCGAAACAGTAACGATGAAAGAATTGAGTTTTATAGAACTATGCAGCTATGGCCATAGTATTAAAATTTGTAGGTATGTCAAATCCCGATAGTTATATATTTTAATAGAAAACGATCTTCTATCGATCGACTATCCAGTGCATAAGAGTGCTGATATTTAGCTATTAACAATGAATTATAGCTTCCGCCCACCACTTCGTCAACGTAAAAAGATTACCCATGATAAAGTGTCCTGTGTTAATCTAGGTTATAAACTATCTGTGTTGCAAATTTTATTTAAATCCGTTCAGTAGTTTATTCGTGAAAGAGTAACAAAGACATCAAACCATTCTTACAAAATTCGCATTATTAATATAATATTAATTCGTAGGGTAAAACCCTTTGTTAAAGGCAATAAAACATCAGTAGTTACTGAGTATAAAATAAAATATGAATGCAAATACAACTTCCTTCGTGCCTGTCGGCAGATAATTCAATGTTTCCTGAATCATTAAGGGTGTCCAAACTAAAAAAGTTCAAGGGAATTTACGTTCGACATTTATCTGATAAATAGTTTCTCTGTGGCCAGTATAATTACTACCTGAGGCTTGAGATATTATTCTTTTTTAAAAAATAGTGCCTACTGCACCTAGATCTGTCTCGAATGTAATTAACTTGTATTTGAACGGGCCACAGATAAAATAAAAGTAAGTGTCATTTTGCGAGCCGAGTGCAGTTTTGTTTCTTTTTTTGTTTTTTTAACGTCCTATGTCCTTGATGTACAGGTAACCTACCATTCAGCCTACTTGTTTTACATAAAGCTTGTTCGTATGTTATAGACATACGTACGTTATAAAAGTAGTGCACACTGCACCTATAGTCGTACTTATTGTTCAATTTGTTATTCATTAATATATTATTTTACTATGGCAGCATGGAGACAAATTTATGTCAGTATTAGGTTTTAAAGTATAAGTTGCAATAATAAAACTTCTAATAGAAACTGTTAGACGGTAAATCTCTATGTAAAATATATGTATAGAGCAATAGAATATATTACACACTAACTGAAAGTGTAAAAAACGGAAAGACAAAGAACTGCAGAACAGAACAAAAGGCGTATTATCTACTTAGCAGCCGAGAATTTGCGTAAAGTAACAAATATTTTAAAAAGTGAAAACACAATGACGCTTTTGAAATACAAGAAATATCAAAGAGAATATTTCGACTAAAATTAAACAGATAAGTTGTTGTGTAGTTGCATCTTTGTCGGTACTTTCCGTTTGAAGCAGAAATGGTATTGATCGCTTCAATGGGTAATTCCAAAAACTATGTACTCGGAAACAGTAAACCTTTTTGTAGAATATAATTACCTGCCTATGTTTACGTCGATTTATTTTCTGTACATTCAAACAAGTGCCCTTCCAATCTAAAGAATCAGTGAAAAATAAAAAGACAAAAGACTTGTTTTCTGTGTCGCTTGTTAAAGTTTTTTAGTATGTTTATTTTGTATGATTAATTTTACTAGAGACTGCCAACAATTATACAGAACCCTACCTTTTAAAACAAAGCGTTTGTGGAGCAAGGCTAAACCAAAACCTGGGCTTGGCTTGAGCTTTTTGGGCAGATACCGACTAAGTACATAATTACACACTACACATTTAAAATTGATAACATTTTGTAATTACGTAGATGCCTATTGTTTTAAATTATTCGCGAGGCATTATAGTTTGTTTTTTTTTTATGACGGCTGCTAGAATTATTTTCTGCTAAATAAATAACACAGTGTTAAAAGTCATTGACCATTGTTTTCACACCTAAGTAAATAATCGTTTTTCAATTTTCAGTTCGTATCAGATAAGGATTCATGACAATTCTCTACTGAAATATACTTCTGAATACTTCATTAGATATAATTATTGGCATTTAAGTGCACTTGAAACGCAAGGACTAGGTTGTAAATATTCCGGTAGACTTTTAAGATTCATCTTCAAATTAAATCGTGTATCCACTTATGTGAACAAAGTTGCTCTTGAGAAAGTTATATTTTGTTAATAAATATTTTACTGAAATAATAGAGGTAAGTACAATGTACAAATTATACATTACACATAATATAACGCCTTAACCCATGGGGGTGGGCAGAGATCAAAGAACGCAACTTGGTACGATCCTTACAAACTTTCCTTGCCTCACTATCATTCGTTCATCTTGTTATAAGATTATTTTTGTCTTTCTCTGCTGTCTGCTTAAGCTTAACCAATAGTAATAATCGCTTATGTTAACGCCACGTGTATGTAATGACTTTCCTTTCTTTCTTACGTCAGCATTATTACTTCCTTCATCAAATCATTGAGAAATTTTTATGAACGATGTACCTATACTTCAAATTGCTATAAACGCCACTCATATTGGTAATATAACACATGTATTAACTTTTTCCCTCTATCTATGGAGGGGCTTAATGTGTTACAGGCTCTTATTTTTTGCGACATTAGAAACTAGTATTCAAATTTACATTTTCCAGAGTTTTCTCCAACTTTTGAAATCAAACTTAGGGTTCACGAGAACTCATATAAAACGCGTAACAGCCTCCTGTTGCCCAAAACAAAACATGTTATTAACTTTATGGCTGTTTTGCCTATCCCCTAAGCGTAATAAATTCAGCTAGTACAAATTGCTTGATAAACATATTTCGAGCTAATGGATTACTAACACGAGGTTGTAACCGCTTGTTATGAAACAGTACCCTCTTATTGTCTTCAGAAATATGTAATGAAATTGTATGGCAACCTTGAGATATGGTGATTAATGGCGGGCTATTTACGGTGTGTTTACCCACGCGACTTGTGAAAGTTTCCTATGCCGGTTGGAACTTAATCCGTGTTATTATGTTGCGTGTTAGCAACTTACGACTCGGTGCAGCTAACCTTAGTTATGCTAAAACTAGAAAATTACCGTAACTTATAATATGTATTACATTCTACGGTCGTGTTCGGGAGAAAGCATACATTAAAAAACGATTGGTTCATTTCATGTTCACGCGCAATTACGAACTTCCGATAACCTTCACGGCGTGAAATATTGTATAATTTGTAAAACAGTTCTTTTAACATACAAGCCACTCAAATATTCCTGCACAAAGAAGCTAGAAGCTTGCAATGTTGCTGCTTATTTATCTATACTAATCTATACTAATATTGTTTGTTTGTTTGTTTGAACGCGCTAATCTCAGGAACTATTGGTCCGATTTGAAAAATTCTTTCACTGTTAGATAGCCTATTTATCGAGGAAGGCTATATATAGGCTACATATCATCTCGCTACGACCAATAGGAGCAAAATACCAGTAAAAAATGTTACAAAAACGGGGAAAATTTTGAACCATTCTCTTATGTGACGCAAGCGAAGTTGCGCGGGTCAGCTAGTCTTCCATAAACTACACACTCTTTACAGAGTAGAGTCGTTGTCCGAAGTTCTTTTTTATAAAAAAAGCCGCAATAGGTGGTTGCACGTAACCGCAGTAGTGTATCTTCGGTCTGTGGTTATTTATGTCTCCTATCCAGTCCTGGTATACCAACGCATTTGGCCTCCACTTGCAGATAGTTATATTTAGATTTGTCAATTACGGAGGCAGGAATACAAAGTACATAGTTAAGTGTCATTTATTGTTTAATTGCGTAGTCTACCAATGATGAATTCCCTGAAGACGGACAGCTTTGATTCAATTCATCCAATTGTACTAATTAAACAAGGTCAATATCATATTTAAGTAGCACGTGTAATTAGACTTTTATTAGGGTCTACTTTGGAAGGGAGCTAGGAAGGAAAGATGTACCTAAATTATTATATTTGAAAAACTAATTTCCATAAAACATTTGGAATTATTTAAGTTTAAGGTCGTAAGAAGATTAGTAATCAACGTATGCTAGGATTTCGATGTTGAAACTGATTGTAAGTAACAGAACAAAATTAAATTAATTTAAACTACTTAATGTTTTGTAGAGGATATAACATTTGGTATATGTTTACTAATAGTAAATACAGTAGTGTAACTCCATATGAATAAGTAGTAGAGTATACTAAGGATGTTTTGTAAATATGTCGTTCTTACGTTTTCATAAAAGCTTATAAAATGAGAACAATTTCAGTGTCAAAGACATGTTCGTGAGAGTTGATTTCCGTCATAACATCACGCGTACTGGTTTTATCGTTTTTGGATTAATTTACTTGCTTACCTTTAAAGTTTTGCATTTTGGCATCGTCCATTTTGTTTGGAAGGGCGACGTGATTTAAAATTATTTTCCCAATGAATTCCAATGTGAGTATTCGCATAGAGAGTTTTTGAGGTTTATTCAAGATTTGATTCAGTTTCCATCGTTAAAGTGTTTCGTCATAAAGCACAGATAATTAATTTACAACTGAGTAAACCACAGTGTGCGAATGTTCGTGTCTCTATCAAATTTCCAGAAATAATTCTAAATCCTAGAAATCTGAGTTCAAAATATCGTGACAATTAGTCTTCCATCTTTTTAATTAATACATAGCGTGTAAAAACAAGGCTTCATTAAAGACTATTATCAAATTACTTGCCATTTAACTGTTGTATTCCACTAAACCCAATAAAATAAGCGTTAGTATGAACACTACAATTAGAAGCAACATCCCCATCCCTTGGGCACCCTCGGACCGTTTATTTCGGCCAAAATGTACATACAATGACGTAATATTTACAGTAATTGAAGGCATGACACATTTCCTACTGCCATTCCCCACACTGCCCGTAAACGTTTTGTGTGAATGTTGAATGTATTACGCATTTTACGCTAACCTGTTCATGCGAAAACTACATTTCCGTTTCTTCCTACTGTTATAATGTTATATGACTTGTGTATTACGAATATCCACGGATTATTTATTTACGTACGTAAAAGTTATTGAATATAAATATGTGATCGCATGGTTTTAATATATATCGACATGGAACTGGTATTTTTCAATTATTTCTTTATGATAAAGAATGAGAACAAATATATTATTTTCTATAAATTACTCATTTATGGGAGGAAGTAGTTTTCGTTGTTAAATTTCCAGGTCAATAACCTTTATCTATTGACGTAGGTACATATTTCAAAATTAAAAATAAATTAACTTTGCTATATTACACGTATCTATTACGCGATACATGCTGTTGACTTTTCATTTCGATATTGTACTTTACTTCCATTAAGAATTTATCGAGTCTTATTTCCTTTTCATAGCTTTTGGCAGGTGTTGCCATTAGGCATGAAACGACAGCTTATTTAAAAACGAAAATCTGCCCGGATAGGGAGTGTTCAAGCTACCCAACCTTTATGAAACGATATTATTATGTAGAGTAAGGTAGGGTAGGTTATTGAAAGAGGAATGGTTTACGGAACGACGTTAGGTATCCAAAATTTATTGTAGGTAACGTCTGTTGTACACAACTAAGTAATATTATTGATCGGAGTTAAATATGTAGTCAGATGTACCTTTATACAATATATGTACACGGAGCGGAGAGCTTATCGAATGAATTTAATTAAACTGATACAAGAGAAAAACTAACAAGGCACTATCTATTTTTTCAGTAAAACTTGACTGCGATAATGTTTTAATTGTTATTTTATGCATTAATTTTATTTAAATTGTTTTAATTTTGAGTTCAGTATAAATTCAGTAAAAAAATATATACTTATATATTTTATTTTATAAATTATAAGTATAAGTACAATTACTATAGTATAGTACAATTATAAGTTCCAAAACTTAGGATAAACATTGGCTAATAGGACTGGTTTGAAAAATATCGTCAAAGCAAATTAATTAAGATTATAATTTTACGTAGATATGAACGCAATTTTTATCATAAAAAGAGTACACATGCCTCTTAAGACTTAGTAAAATTGTAAGCTTTTAAAATGACCTATAAAAAACAATGTTGTTACATCGTAGGTACTTCTTAATTATTATTTGCAGACAAAACGTAATTTTTATAATAATAATTTTATTATACAATTGAATTTACTTAGCGCCTTAAATGTTGGAGTAGGTATCACTTATTTGTTAAGATATTTGTTTTAAATACAAATATGTAAACCTTGAAATATTTGCAGAATTGTATAATTTATGATTTTCAAACATTATAGAAATCTTATTTAAATTGTTAAGGTATTATTGTCCTCGTATTGATTCAGGTGTGTATGCGAAGCCTAAATAGGTACCAGTTGCTCTTGCTAGAAGTTCAATGACAAAAAAATCCTGGCAAACTGATTTTGCACGCCACACGTATTTCACTGAGGCTTGTAGTTTTTTCAATCTTTTTAACTTTTAACAGCAAGTTTTGCTATAAATAGTTTTTGCATCAGACGTAGTCACGTTTTGAATGCCTATATGAAGCACGTAGTACAAAAATCCATTTAAATTATATCTGGGTACTCGACGGTACTTATTTCAGATATCTGCTGTTCAGTAGGCACTACAATTAGTGTCATACGGAAAGGACCTCATGCCAATCAGTTTTCAAGTGTATTTACGAACGATGTTACGATAATTTGTCTCATTTAAACAGCTCGTCAGTTTATCGCATACCACCGTAATATGTAAATTAAATGTCTCGATGTGTACGCTACGTAGTAAGCAATTACAAAGGTATTATTTATTTATTTATTATGTATTGTTTACTTAAGCTAACTGTTTTTGATTAACAACTACTATTACGAACATATTTTATGGTAATATACGCAATACCGCCAGTATTGTAACTGCACGTTTGGCGCAGTGGTTTAAGCGGTCACCTCGCCGCAACAACCGTAGCGCCGCGTGTGGTGGGTTCGAATCCCACCCGGGACAAATCTTTGTGTGATGAGCACGAGTATTTGTTCTGAGCCTGGTTGTCAATTTATCTATATAAGTATGTATTTAGAAATATATAAGTATGTTTATCAGTTATTTGGTTACCATAGTACAAGCTCTGCTTAGTTTGGAATCAAATGACCGTGTGTGAGTTGTCCAATGATATTTATTATTATTTATTAGAAAAGCGTGCTTTTAATTTGACAAACTATTCACACAAGTACTTATAAATATCCCTTGTTTATCGATTTCTTTTTGGATGGATGAGGTAAAAGTGTGGAAGGTGCTAGTTTTATTGCTTTGCCCTATAAGGCGTCGATTTGGGAAACTAGGTTCATGGAGTAACTTTGCTGTTTACCGGGACTTTTATAGTGTAAAGATTCTGCCAGGAAAATAACTGCGGACATCCAGTTATATATCCCGGTTTATTGGTACCTATACGCGGGAGTTGACCAGTCTTTTAATTTACTATACTTCCGTTAGTGCGTGAGTCTATTATTTTATGGTCTGTTTGTGTCTATATCACCAATAAAATATTTTTTAATTGTAGTTTTATTAGCTCGTGTATACAATGCACGACGTGTTATAAAGACATTATCTGATTCTCTTGTACCTAATAATTACGAAGTGCAACCGTTCATAAAACTGCATTTAAGTAGGTGAATATCGATTAAAGTGTTTGTTTCCGTGACAAATGTCATGGTTATAGCCTTTAGTCGTGTTGGAACAGTGATAAATAAATCATTGGTACCTATCTAGATTTACGAGAATTTATTAAATTGTCAGATTTATTTATTACGCTTTTATAAGAAACAGTTCTAGAGGACGCAAATGTCTGTCAATTTAATTTAAACTTTATATGAGAGGTATAGTTTTTCCAATTCTCAGAAGATTATTGTTGGCTAACATCAAATTGACCTGAATCTGAACTTAGAATTTGTCTGAATGGACATTTCAAACAAATAGGTACCAAGTAGTGTCGAATGAGATCGATTTATGGCCTAGAAATGAACCCTTAAAAACATTATACTTAAAAGCATAAATATTTGTAGATCTGCGAAAACTAATGACCAATTTAAAAAAACAAAATGATATCGTAATTTTACTTATTAATAGAGATTCATTTCATCTCTGAAACCACTGAACTGATATTATAATGTTGTTGCAGCTCTGAACCCGTACGCATGGATACTCTGGGGGTGCGGTCTGGTGGTGCTCATCTCAATACTCACACTCTACTTCATCACGTTGCGAGCAGCCATGCGACACTATCGGGGCTACATCAACCATGTAGCCGTTGTATTGAGTGTTTATCCTGTAAGTATAACCTTTTTATTTTCAAAGTTACTGGTTAAATAGAGATCGAGCAAACTATCCGATAGAATCCTTTCCACTTGTCATCAATTTTTATATAGAACAGGCGAAACCGGCCGTAATGATAAAATTTTCACAATATATAGGTACCAACATATCACCTATTTTAAAACAACATACATAAAGTATCATTAGATATTGGTGGCACCTGGTGTGACCGTTGAAATTGCGTGACACGTTGCAATTTTAAGCGACTCAAATTGTAGAGGCCTCTCTCAGATTATGAGAATTAAAGCTAGTTAGTAGTTAGGATGAATTGTCAGACTAAGATAAAAATGGGAATGTTATTTGACGAAGTTAAAATTGTATTTGTTTCATAGAGGATGAAAACCATAACAAACTCTATAAAATATTTTTCTCTCTCTCTCTCTCTCTCTCTCTCTTCCTGGCTACTCGTCCCATATGATGGTGGGATCAGCCTTCCTCACACTTTCTTCCACTTCGCCCTATCCTTGAGGTCATCTTCTTTGACCTCACTTCATGCCTTCATGTCTCGCTGCAACACTTATATCCAGAATGTCTTGGGTCTCCCTCTTAATCTTATTCCGGGAACGGACAGCTCCAGTACCGGGTTGCCGACGTAATCGGGTGTTCTCCTAACTTTAACTTCTTATAATATCTTTATCCAACACGTCATAAAAACGGCCTGGTCGAATGAAGGTACTATAAATAACAGAAGTACTCTACTGCTCAGAGTTTATACGTAGTGGTTTTCATTAATTTAAGTTGTTGTTTGTTGTTAACTTTCGGTTAAATGATGGTGTTGATGGTCGCAATTTATTGATGATTCATCAACCACTCGACTATGACAAGGCAATAGAGACTAATGACGCTGTCTTTATCGAATCCTTCGATCTATCCAAATAAGTTCGTTTTCATAGCCTCCTGCCTACCAGGGTCCCTTTTTTTGGAATATGCTGTTGAAATTTTAGTATTGTGTTGACAATAGGATATGATATACAGGAAAAATAGTTTAAAAAATCCTTCATCGGGAAAATCGGTTTTTCACTATGTCCTATATGTAGGACAAAGTGACTATATTACTATGTGATTTGTGTAGGACATAGACTAGTTTTAAGGTAAACAATGGGTTTTGGAAAGGAATATAACACCAATTAAACATTGTTTCAATAGTCAGAATTATATGTCCGTCTCACAAAGTTAAAAAAAAAAACAAAAGGAAAACTTCATCCAGACAAAACTATCAAAATTAAACTTTTCTCATCTTCAACAATTCTTGATAACCAATCAGTCGTTAATTAGGAACATAATTAAGGGATTAATCAAGTTTCATTAATACCTATACCTATAAACTACTCTATTTTTTGGTGGAAATCGAAAAAAACTATTCTTGTTTGGCGTAAAACAAAAATATCCGCACATATTTTGCTAAATACAGTGTTTTTTTATGACATTCACTCTTCTACATCGCGACTGTTTTGCTCCATGATCGGGTAAATGTGCAGCAACTTTTGGACGGCTTGCTCTCTCCCTCTTGTGCTTAGACTCTATTTCCTCGTACTCATCGTCCTCCTCATAGTCGTCATCTCTTCCTTCATCATCCGAAATAAGCTAAATCCAACTTATATTTGCGCAGCTGCATGACTTAACTCTTATGTTTATCCTTTTCAACCTGAAAAATGCGATGATGCAGCCATGCATTTACCCCGGCAAGGTCAAGAAGCTATGGCATTGTCATATAATAGCCACAAATATGTTGAAATATGTACTTACGTACTGTATAAAGTACATCAGAAGTCTAAGTACTAAAACTTTTATTGTCTACATTTGTCCTCTGCAAAGGACATAAAACAAAAAATCATGGTGTATTCAATATTTTATAAAATTATATCAAACTAACAGTGCACATCATCATTTTATAGTCTTAATTTATTAATAATAGCATAAAATCCAATAAGAACCAACATTTAAATATGATTCAAATCGATTAACTTATCCCTGCATGCACGCACCGGCACACGTCCATCTTCTGTCGCCATTACGCAAAAAGGGAACCACACGGCAATTGACATTTACCTATATTTAGTAACCTAGATATTCGATAGATGCCACCACCTAAATGTTTTGGAACTACCAGTTTAAAAAGCGGCAAAATATTTTTTTGAAATTTATCCGGTCTAATGTCCTATTTGTAGTACAAATGTAGGCAGGAGGTTAATGATATCCTACTATCCTACTAATATTATAAATGGGAAAGTTTGCGAGTATGTACCTATGTATGTATGGATGTTTGTTACTCTTTAACGCAAATACTGATTCGATTACGATGAAATTTTGTATGTAGGTAGCTGAAGACCCAGAATAACACATAAGCTACTTTTTATCGCGGAGTTTCCGAGGGATCGGGATTTACACCGGAAGGGGTTCCACGCGGACGAAGTCGCGGGCGGGCTCTAGTTTATCATATTTCTAGGCAAATACGGAAATAAACGAACGAAAATTTGTCATGTATGCCACACCTAAACTCTAAAACGATTAATTAGGTCAACGCACTATTTAGGCCAAGTTTGCCCAAGGTTGGCCATAAAAAGTCCCTTGTCAAAGTGGCCAAGTCATTACTATCAAATGTTGGATCCAATGAATGAATGATTACGATGTGATGTTTTAAATTTAAAAGTTGTTGACTGTAACAAAGTTTAAATTGGAGTTTTTGTAGTGTACTTTGAATTATAATCTAACAACTTAGCTGAGAGTCTTGCATGCAGAGTTCGCAGATGTCGGAGGTGAACAAAATTGAAAATTAAGAACATCAGTGACCAGTAGGCTTATGCAGCTGACGGTGGTCTGTGTGATACAGCAACTTTATTTCAGAAGCACATAGACTTGTTATTTATAATGTAGATTACTCGTGCATGCCAAGTTTCTCTACTAAGTTGACGGACTATAGTTCTGTAGGTTCCGAAATCGTAACTACTTTTTTATACTCCAGACACCTTTTTTCTATTTCTCGATTGTCAATTGATTTTAAATTGAAAATATTTGATGAATATAAAAAAAACTAGAATAAACTTCAGTCACCTTGAACTTTAGGCAACAGTAAAGTTATTTTTAGCTGTAGCTTTGTTCATGCAAAGTTTTGTGGGGAAATCGTATATTTCACGCGATGTCTAAATTACGGACATTTTGACTCGCGACGAGATATTTAGTTACCAAATCGTAATATCAAACAGTTGCCGGACAGAACTTAAATTTGTGTATACTTATGATATTGTTTATTTACAAAGTTAGCCAAAATTATATAAAGATATAACGTGGGTATAATAACTTAAAACAATTAATTATAATAATGTTTGTTAAAAAGTACAAAAAACAGTGTCATTATGTTCTTAATAATAGTGATTTCTTTGTAATTTTAAGTCAATCGACTCTTCATGGCAATTTCATGTACTATGATTTGATTTTCCGGCCTATATTACAGAAGATTCTTCTTAATATTTATATTTGCTATCATCTTCAAAACTGCTGAAAAAAATTCAGAGATATAACAGTATCAAAGAAATGTCAACAGAGGTCAGAAAGTCAGAAAATCTCTCTATAAGCAGTCGTATTCAAAGATACAACTAATTTAGACCATGCATCTAACATAATCATCATGTAGTTTACATACACTCAGATAGTTTACTTTATGACTTAAATCTAAGCCTTCATAAAACGAAGTTCAATGTTTACAAACACAAAGCAAAGATTACATCAACCGTATAGATAAATTAATTGCTTGCTTTTGTATTAAACGAGAACAAAGTAGCATAATAGTTAAGTGATCGTTTTAATAATTGCGTGTTGAGTATCTGCATATTAATACCTAGAGTATGTTGTTTGTTGCGATCAACTGCACGGATTATTCAACCTTCATTTGCAATTATTTTTTAGTAGGGCACTTGTTATTTAGATGCGTGAATCGTTTATTTACATTTTTTTAGCATGGACTTGCGTATCTAGTTCGGTTTTGTAGAGGTCCTTGGCATGCATGGTGCTTTTTGGGTTATGAATACCATTAATTTATTACTAATTACCATTACACACACACACACACACACACAAACACACACGAACACACACAAACAAACGCACGCACGCACACTCGTTCACACGCACACACGCAATATTATTTTAATTATAATAATTCTGTGTATTTTCAAAATAAAGTATCTATATCTAACAGGTCGCCGTTAGCTGCAAAAGCCTGGGGGCCACTCTTGTTCCAAATTCTGAATGTTGAATACCTCCGCCAGCCGCGAACCTTGTATACAAGAAGCAAGTCTCCACTTACCTATTAGACTATAGTATATTATGCCATACGAGTTTATTCGTCTAAATGTTTAGGGAACTAAAGTATTGTATTTGAATAGCATAGCAATGGTATGCTATTCAAATATTTCGATTCTATATAAAAACTAGATTTAGAAATAAGTATGCTAATCGTCTGCAAGTAGGGTACAACCGTCAGGCTGTGGGTCATTATTGCGTAAAGACGGCGTTTCGCAACGGTCGCGGACGGGTGACGAATACCGTCTGATGACCACGCGGACAAATAAGAAAGTTGTTTTAAAATGTTTGTAATTTTTTCAATCGAAATATTTGTTATTTCATATTGTATTACTTAATTAAGAGAAATATTGTTATATGCCTGTTATAATATAAACCTGATTAATAGTGTTTTCTTTGAAGTTGTTTACAATTGGAAATAGAGCCTTAAGGAAAAAATAAAGTAAAGTTTTGTTTTGACGATGATTGAGATTAAACGAATGATGGTTTCTTTCTACGACGATGGTGCTGTTTGATGGTCTTACCCCCGGTGTCTAAGGTACATTTAGCGGTAGTTTATCTATTCAATAGCGTTTTTTTTGTGTGAGTTTTAACGCTATTGAATAGATAAACTATCGCTAAATATACTCAGAAACCGGTGGTTAAAGTTTCCAATTTGTACGTAACTATTCAATACAATATCGTATATTTTTCTTTTCACAAAAATCGTCGAAAGGCTGACTAAAGACCCATTCTCCTGATCAGTTTTAACCAGCGAGGGCTCAAAAGATATCATAAAACGACTTTGGTACATTGATGTATTATATTCTATGTAACAATGGTCAAGGCAACTGTAATCTTGTATCAATAAAAAATAAATAGCAACGTACAACTACTGAGTGATTTGTATTGTGTTTCAGTCATATTTGAGTGCTTTACGCGGAACCGACAAATTTAATCTCAATACTGATAAATAATATAATAGATGTTTATGAAAAGGTTTAACTCATTGTCAAAGTGTATTGTGTAGGAATATAGTCTAGGAACTATTAATCTGAGTCTTTATCGCCTTCATTTGTTTGTAGGTATCCTTGCCAATTTGCTGCAAGGATACTAGCAAAGAGTGTTTATCGATTCAAGTGTTGTGCGTATACATTCGAATTTCGGTCCGAATCGAATGTCATGTTGCTAAAAGGACAATGATTTAGCAATCTCAGTATAAAAAATGACCATTAAGTCTTGTTCTGACGGGGGCGAAATGCCAATACGCATCGAATTTGTACTATGTGAATGTGTCTAGGTCTGGACGAAGTTTTTACTTTAAGTTTATTTGTTTTCTTAGCGGAAATATTAATTAAATAGATTTGTGCGGTTCTCACCCTACCGTTGGTAAATAAGGAAGTTATGGTAATTCTCATTAGTGTTTACATAGTCGCGGTAATATGAAACTGTGTAATATTTTACTTTATGTAATACATAACATATCTATACTTAACATTATAAAGCTGAAGAGTTTGTTTGTTTGTTTGTTTGAACGCGCTATTCGCTAATCTCAGGAACTACTGGTGCGAATTGAAAAATTGAAGAAGTAGACCAATAGGAGCAAAGTACCAGTGAAAAATTTTAATTTAAATATGATTGCACTGCCAGTAGTAAACCAACCATCTCTTTTATACACTAAACTATGCTTATATAAAATGACAGTAGGAATAGAATAACTTTACTGTAAATAAGTAAGTATGTACTATTACCTACTCGTAGTTATTCATATGTACACATAATGCTTTTGCAACGTGCGTGGATTATATCGCTTAAATATTATTGTAGGCAGGTAATGTTTGTGTTGTAATCTCACTAAGCAAAGGTACATAATCCAACGAAGAGAACCGTGTATTGTGTACAGCAAAATTATTGTTAAGCAATTCGTATCTCGGTTGACAATATTATTCAAACTTGACCTCAATGTCAGCCAAGCTAAAATCCTTAGTTAAGCTAAAGATATTATACCTAGGGCTATGTTTAGTGTCGTTTGAAAGTCAAAGTAAAAAGGTTTTAAACCTGCTATTTTATAAAATAGCTATGTGACTCACCCACGGATATAAATTTACTAGCCGATAACCGATCTGTAGTTTCAGCAACCTTATATTGACCTTAGATGTGTGACCGCTAGATAAAACGAAAAATGAAATATAACGTTTAACTCCCAGTTTCAGAATGTTAAACTATAAAATTAACCTGCAAAACTCAAATCAAAATGTTTTAATACAGTAAGTACATAATCGTACAAAATATAGATCGCGTTTCGCCATTGGCAATGCTTGTCGGCTGTCGTATGTAAAAGGAGGCGAGCCTATTGCCATTTGCCGAGCACGTTACCAAACTTTGGGCTACTATTAAAAAGTATAATAAGTTAAAAAGGACCAATAGCACTTTGCTCAACCCGAGAATAGAACCCAACACCTCATGATCAGTCGGTTATACTATCGAAAGCGCCACTGAGACATTCTATTATATTAAAACAGGTCATTCAAAATCAAGTAAATTACTTACTGACACTGTTTTAAGGCCTTTTGGTCTTCTTTTCTTAACACACAAACTTATTATAAACTCATAATACATAAATGTGATAATTTATGAGTTCCTTCTGGTCTAGTTACCTTCGTTTCCCATTTTAAGCTTTTTATTTCTAAACCTTGGCAACAATTTTATGATTTTGACTTTGGCTAATGATGGTCTACCAGTATCCTAAATGTATAATTTTCTGCATTAATTCTGCCTGCTAAATTAAAATCTGCAGCCTTGAGCATCGTACAGTTTTTGTTTTATATTTTAAGGCATTTCTAGTCATCAAAGTTATATACTTAATTATTTAAATTATAATCATCACCGATGTCTATAAATAAAACATTTGACTATAGTTTTTTTTTACGACTAACGTCATTTTGATAAAATCTTACGAAAACTGCAAAAACTTTTAACTACTTCTGCTGGCATTTTCGCATTAAAAGTTTGATTGAGAACATGCATAATAACCAATTATTGTTCTTTTGATAAAAATATAAATCCAACTTAAGATTTACTAAGTAAATTATTATTAAATACATTACACCGTTTATAAATAACATTAAAACATTTTCTAATAAACAAGATATCTATAAATATCCGCCTATCCGTTTATCTGCAAATTTATAGGAATTCACATCATCTTGACACAAATAAATATTTCATGACATAAAATCTTGTTAAAAGCGTTTATTACTTATGTTAGTTACGTCAAATAACTTATTTTTTCTTACTTGCTACTGTTACAAGAATATTCATTGTGTTGCTTTGTTATCTGTACTTGACCGTGTCTAAATTAATTAGGCATAATTAACAGTGTTAACGTGGGAATCGTTTACTAAGATTATTGCAATTCTAGACAATGACCATGATTATGCAAAATTGTGTCGTCAAAATGACTAAAAGGCCAAGTTGTCGCAGAGGGAAAGCTCGTTGCAAACATAACACACAAATTTCCTTTTAAAGCGAAAGGAAACTCTGCAGCAAAATTTTTGTGTATTTTTTTTAATTGTTTAAAAATACGAACATGTTACTAAGATTTGCTCGTGTGTCGCGGGAAAAGTCCCCGCGACACACGAACAAACAAACAAAAAATACAATCAGACCAGTAACAGTTATATTATTTGTGGACCACATTATTATTTGTTCCGCGTAGGATCGAATCCATCATATGCCAACGCAGTGATAGTGGCGTGGCGACAACTTTAACCACCGTGCCTTGGAGGCCGTCAGGCATTTAAAGCATCATCAAAATACACGATTATTATCTATCTTGGAATAATCTTTGAATACAATATTATGTAGTTTCGTATTGTTAGGTCTTGTGTCGTTCTACATATAACAGAAAATCAATGTGTAACAAAGTCACATTGGTCTCTCATTCTGCCGAGGTTTTATTTAGCTTAAGCAACGGCTGGCTTTAACTTGAGTAACCTTTAAATGTCTTACCCACAATCTACTAGATGAAGCAATTTGTTATGACGTTCGAGAAATTCTCTGAGAAACTACCTAAAACTTAACATAATAATATACCTACTTACTATAACGATTTATACCAAAGTACTTAATATAATATACAGGGTGTCCCAAAACGAAACGTCAAGCCGAAACGGGGTAACGGGATTGATTGTAATAATCATCAGAAAAAGCCATCCATCATTAAAATGAAGAAAAACCTGGGAATAATATAAAGCCGTTTCGGCTAGACGTTGAGTTTTGGGACATGCTGTATAGCATGCTTAGATGCTTAGGTACTTATAATACTTCGTTGAATTTGCAGCTTTCCTCATTGTGTTTAATTATGACCTTATAGCATTAAATAAAACAATACCTCCTTACTAATTTAATGCTTTTTTGTTGTTGTTTCCTTCGCTCAATAAATTCTAGTTCCCACGTTTATGACGTTGGTTAAGTTATCTATGGTTGAAAAAAAAAAGCTTTCATCATAAATAGTTGTTTTTTGAACTTGTCTCATTATATTTTACGACAGTAATAATGTACAACGTTATTGTCATTTAAATATTGTTTTAAATATTGTTTTAAATACTAGCGTAATGTTTATTCAAATTATTCTTTGCAAAAAACGAATTCGAAAAGGATAATATTTTAATGCGTAGTTTTTAATTTAAAACAAGAAAGTTTAGTAATAAAAATTCGTAAACAAGGTTGTGTGAAGTCAGCCAAGTAGCGTTCGGCCAGTTTGGCGCTGACGGACTCAACCTTAACCCCTTTCATAGAAAGGAGGACGGTGTTGAATTGATTATGCGAAATATTAAACAATTGCACTTTGGCATGACTTAGTACCATGAAGAATACCATGAATTTTATTAATGAAAAGATAATTGTGAAGTTTTTCTAAGGGTTTACAGTCGGTAGAGTTAGTGAGACATACCGTAGAAATCACGAAATTACGTATACGTACTTACATACATATTAGAAAGTTTATGAATTAACTATTTACTCCAGCAAAGTCTATTATTGTCCAGAGCAATTCAATGTGGTAACCCTTTTTTTATTAAGCAAATCAAATTTAAATGTCTAACAAAATTCCCGTTGTCGTTTTCATTTACTGTTAAAGTCCTAATTCACATCATAAAACAAATTAAAATACGGTAATTTTACGAGACTTTATCTTTGTTGTAGATCGTGGCAGCAGGTGCTTTCATCGCAATAATAGTGCCGCGGTTTCGAATCCCGGCTGAGGCGATATCACAGCAAACTGTGACAATAGCATTGTACCACTTCTTTTGCTTGGTCATCGCCGAATGTGGAGGTGTGGAGCAATTAATAAGGTGAGTCAAATGCGTGGCAAAATAACGTACTAAGTAACTATGGCCTACGTACAGTCGCGTTGAATAAATACTCCTATTGGTTAAATAGTATTTTTGTGTTATATTGCTGACTTCCTACAACCGGTAGGTACCAGTCCTTTATTGTGTAGTTAAATAAAACATATTATAAGGTTATTGTTTAACGTGCTTTCAATATTAGATCGCAGTGTTGGGTAGAGCACGTTGCGCGTCTAGGAAATCAATTATGCGCCAATCACCATAATATAAATTACATTTTGAATTCGTCGTATTAAAGTTCATTAAACTATAAACAAATCAACCAATAAACTATTTAATATGATACTAAAAATACACTTCCGCGTATATACTGCAGTTTTTTTGCTAGCATAGTAAATTGGCAATCACGGACACAAAAGGCAGGCGAAACGTCAAAAACCATATTTATTGAACAACAAAATAATATGTGCTTAGAACAAGTTTGTTTATTTCAGAATATTTTTACGTAAAAGGAACACGAATTCCATAAATATGATTGTTACTTAGATTACGATTAATCCATTTGCGAAGGCCAAGGTGTTATTATCCAAAAGGTGAAGGATAAACTTTCTTAATTTTTTTTACTCTTTTAGGGCTAAAATTACTATCCTTAGAGTTAAGTCCAGCTTTCAATCGAATTAGATTTTTTATTATTTCGTAATCAGGGTTTAGATTGACACAGGACTCTCCCATATTTTTATTGGTAAAGACCAATTTATATACCTCTAATAT